>NC_056540.1:23660000-23960000 GCF_910596095.1 Thunnus maccoyii
ATAGTGATTCTTGCCATCTGATAAATATTCACTTTTAACCTGCTCGGTCCGGAGCAACAACTGTGAAAAAAATGCTGGTCTTTAGCTGGTAGATGGTTATCAGTAACTTAATAGTCAACCAATACAATGAGCTAAAAGAGGTAAAAAGCTCATTAGAGCTGTAGAGTTGAATGATAATTCTCTGTGTTTTTGGCACACTTTTCAAATTACTGAGACACTGAATGAGACGTGAAGGACTACAGCTCCGTCGACTACTACCTCCACAGGATATAATTTCCAAACTGAGTGCAAAATTGTGTTTTGTTGCGTGTTGTGTAAAGAGTTTTATCACTTTACCTGCAATAAATGGGAATTCTCTGGGTGGACATCTAGGGAAGACGTTAGAGTTACCCTGATGGAGAGGAGAGCACAACAAAACACAAACAGTATAAGCAGACGTTTGCAGCAGTTGAGGTGTAAAGGTACGTACATTTAAAGAAGAACAAAACCGAAACCTTACAGGCGAGAGTGATGAAAGGCTCTGAGCAGAAGCTGACCTTGGAAGATTCCTGTCTTGAAAGCAAAAGAAGTTGTGATGCCCGCATTCTCATCAGACAGTAATGATAGTAGTTTTAGTAGTTTCACTGTTAGTTGACAGTTTAAACTCTCTGTGAGTTCGAATCATTCTTGTAACTCGGTCGTTGCCAGTCCCAGCAGTGCACTGCAGCAGCAGACTGTATTGATTACAGAGGGAGAACACTCCAAGTGTGAACAAATTTAAAAGCCGCATTCAGTATAAAGTTGTAGAAATGCAGCTGTGAGGCCCCTGGCTGTGGGCCACATCCATGCAGGAGAGTAAAGGGAGTCTATTCACACTACATGCTTCCCTCTCTTCCCCTTCGGCTCCTGGATAATTGTAATCTCCCGCAGTCTGACTCAGCCAACAGATGGCCCTGGAGACCCACTGGCAGATCATGCTCACTCAGCATGAGCTCTCTCTCAGATCCACACTGCTTTCATTCTCACCACGGCTTGCAGAGGAGCTGTTATTTTTTGCCTGCGCTTCATTCAGTTTCATTCTAATTATGTTCACCAGAGCTTTTCTGTGAAGGGAAGTGTAATATACTCACTCTCATGATGTCAGCTGGAGTGCAAACACTTCTTTAAGTTGAAGTTTTGGCAAGTTTGTGACTCCTGATGAATTCATAGGTTGTGTTTGGATGCAGGTTATTTTGGAGGATTTGTGAGATATTAATATTTTTATGTGTTATATTTTTATATGCTGAAGGCAGACAAGAATAATGAGAGTGAGACGGGGAAGATACACACCAAAGGTCAGATTAACGCCTACACACAGACAGAATTACTCAGTTGAAGTCACAGCCCACTGAGCAACCAGAGCGGCAATTTTGTGGTTTACTGTTGTTAACGCAGCTTGACTGTCAACAGTGCCTCGTAAAATATAAAAACATCGACTAAAACACAGTCTAAAACTAATTCAGAAAAAACAAACTGAACCACTGTTTACTTGCTTACTTTTATATGATTTTACTCTTTGAAAAGTTGTAATTCAATTTTAAAAAGAACCATCACAGACAAAAACAAAACAAAACAAAACAGAAAAGGTTTAAATGTAAATAATAAAACTGGAATTGAAGTAAGAAAAATGTAAGCAGCTAGTGAAAAACATTGTTAATGTCATGTCATTTCTTCTCTACCTGCGTATTCTCTCTCGTCATTTAACGGCCTCGCAGGAAGTATGCGCACTTTGAGTACATCCTCCTGGTCGTCCACCACGTCGTACTCAGACTCCGCGACGCTGTTGTAGTTACCGCATCTCTGTTTTCTGTTTCTGTCTATCCTGCTGCGATCCTGTGGAGAGCAAGATGCAGCTTCTGTAAACTGGAGATGTTTAGTGTACAATAAACAATCTGAATAAACCTGGGAGTTTGTGAAAACTGCATATTTGTGCTTTAGATTTATGAAACTCAACCCCATTATCAAATTCAGAATTTTACATTGACACTGAGCTGTTAGAAATTTTTTTAAAAAGTCTGGCTATATCGTCAGTGTAAAAGAATGTCATCACCTGAAGATTCAGGACCAGAAAGACTGGTTTTAATAACTGTATAGTCTGCTTTTGGGAACCCCACGGGGCCAATCTGCCTGCAAGACTTGCTGCTACTTGCTTTAACGTCAACTGATACACAGCAAGCAATATATTCTGAGCAGACAGCCAGTTAGATCATATACACATACACACCATGATAAGCACAGGAAGCTATTAAGAGGTGTTGCAACATAACTCACTACTTGTCTCCAAGAGATTTCCTCTTTAAAGCTTCACACTGACACTAAGACACTAAGAGACAAGTGACAATCTGTGACACCGTTTTTAAATGTTGAATAATAAACATTTTCTACTGCTGTGATTTAATGGCACAAAGTGCTATGTGGCTGTTTTATTATTTTTGTGCACCTGCAATGTAGCTGAAAAAAAAAAAGAGTGAGATTAGGATGAATACATTATCAGTGGGCCAATCAAACCAGCTTATTCAGTTTAAAAAGCGGTGTCTGCTGTGCTTCCCATCAGAAGTGGTTCTTTTGTGATGAAGAGGATCAGCTTTTCCCGAGAGGAAACTGATGTTTTTTTGTCCGGCAGGTGCAGCATCGCCAGGCTCGTACACCACAATTACTGTACGCCAAAGGCAGAAAATGTCTCTTCTTTTTTTGGAAGCCCAGTCTCCGTGTTTTCCTCACGTGAGAGTATTTTTTAAAAGACTATGGTTCATATAATAACCACAAGCTTGGCTGTGCATGTTTACAACTTTCCATATTTATCTAATTTATGTAACCGAAGCGTTTTTTAATCATTTAGAGAAAATTGTGGAATAAGGAAGAGGTGGTTTGTCAATGTCAATGTAACCTAAGTGATTTTGACTTTTGACAAAAAAAAGTGAGAAATCCAATATAATCATCCCTAAATTAAATAGTCCGTCTGACAAAACACCCATTTTGAGAATTATGCTGATTTCTGGTGCCTTTATCATGTTATAATGTTGAATTTCTACAGAATTTCTCTGAAAATGTTGGAAGTCTGAAAGCTGTCATAATTCGCCAGCTAGTGCCAAAACCTTTTGTGGATCAACACACACTGTCAGCTAACATTTTAATCAAAACCGTGCTAAGCCCTCTACCCAGATTGTTTGAGGCATGCGTTCTTGTCAGTGCTTTGAAGCTGATTATTACGTCCTTCAATTTAGAGACTGCAGATGAAACAGAGACACCTGCAATCTTCATATGGCTGTAGGGATCAAATCGACCAAAAGGAAAGGATTTCATAAATCCAGCACAGATATGGATAACAGACAGTGGTTGGAAAGCTTAGTTGTACCCATTATAGACCCTGCTTCACTAGAATTACTGCATTTATCACTTTAAATCTTCATTTCTGATGTGCATGTGACCGTTATCCTCATGAAAGAAGACGAGAATTATAAGGACATCGCATGAAAGGGGTTTGTGTGATTTTGGAGAGTCAGAAAGCCATAAAAATCATTTTTAGCCGTGTTGCTATTGCTTTGTGCTGCATTTCTGAAAAGCAAGCCTAAGGTGTTGAGGAAATACATCTTAGAAAGTGTCTGAAGTTAATTGTCGGTCTCCATAAAAAGAATGTAACTAAACACAGTGTGTGTTTCACCAGTGACAGCTACTTCTCAGAGCTGTGTTGTTTAGAATAGAATACCACAATTAGACGTTCAGATTGAGTCAAAAGACATGAAAGCTGTTTCTAGGTCTATAATAGGTGTATTTATTTGGAGTAAGAACTCATACGTCAGACCGGTATCTTTGATGGTAACTCGCAAATGATATTAAAAATATATTAATTCAATGAGTTTGAGTTTTAAAATGGGTGTTTTTAAAAAATGTGCATCATCTAAATTAATAAGACAATGAATTAAAATAAGTTTAAATGTTTAACTTTGATATGGATATTAATGCAACCAAAAGCAACAGCCGTAAATTATAGTAAAAACGCTGAGACTAATCCTGGTCTCAGTTATTCTTGCTGTGCGCTAACAATGACAGAGCAGAATCTCACTCTTTCCTCATTTCTGTACTAAAAGGTAATTACACAGGGGGTTGCAAACTCCAGAAGTTTCCCTGTGGGAACATTCATGTGGAACCAGCAGGGAAATGCTGCGGACGCCGGCGCCATAACTCACCATTATCACAGGAGACTCATGGCTGTTCCCTCTCTCTGCAGCTAACGAGGGAGTGAAACAAAAAAGAAAAACATCATTAGTTTTGGTGTTCTGCAAAAGAATACGGCCTGCGTGTCCTTGGATTTTTCTTTATCGACAGTATCACATGCAGAAGAATGAGCTCTTTAGACACGACTAAACAGAGCTGTTTGTGGCCTCTCGCTGTTCTTGCTGGGCTCCAGTCTGAATTACATTTTTAACATTCAGTATGAAGAAAAAATATCTGGATTTAATGAGAAACATATTTTTGAAAATATTGACATTTATACATGATTTGTTGTTTTGTTTTTTTTTTAAAAAAAAAAAAATAAGCACCTGTGTTAAAAGCTTCTTCTGGTGCAAACAGACAAGCAGCTGCTGCTTAAACATGGAAAAACAGAATCAGATATATTTGGTTAGTCTTTAAAACATCTTGCTTAGCCTCCAGGAGTAGTTGGTTATTGTAAAGATAATGGCTCTACATTCAGTATAGAGCTGCTTCACAGAAAAGTCTTTTAAAAAAATCCTTTTTCTTTGTTACTTTTTAGAAGAAATACTGCCAGTGTTATGATACTTCGAATAAAGAAACAGTGATGAAATCTTTGCTTTTAGAAGATCAGACAGAATTAACAAAAAGCTGATGATAATACAGTTCTGAAAGTTGCATCACAAACCATCAGAAATGCTGCAAAGATTAAAAGTAATCAATATAACTTTAAAATCAGTTCAACTATACTCGAAGTGAAAAACATCTACAGCGGGATGAGGATCGGTTTGTTATTGATTATATGAGGATTTCAGTCTAAATGTAATCGTTTGTATTTAACATTCAATACTTAACATTCTTCGTTTTGTTTTGCTGATAAGTAAAGCTGGGTGTCATCAGCATATTATTTTGCTCTTTCTAGTAACTTTGGTCCATAACACTTGACGCAGAAATTTGGCCAAATGCTGTTATGACCCGGCCGGGGAAAACCCTGGCGCAACATGGAAAGAATGAGACTTCCATCTTACATACAAATTATATATCAGAAAAATGCTCAGATGACCACAAAATCCACAAAAACAGTCAAATATGATTAGAAAAGAAGCATTAACACAATATATTGATGTACTGTGCCGACATGCACACGGAATAACAGTAGGGCCAATATAGCACCTCATAATAAATATCACAGTATTCACTTCCTAATTTTCTTGAAGAGTTGACCTTAAACCTAGTTTGTATCGGTCAACAGATGTGACCCTATGAGAGAAAAAATAAAAATGGCTGTATGTATCCAGAATATAATTATTAACACCAAACAATTCAACAAAACTGTGACAGAAGCTTCTAGAGATGCATTAACACTCAGTTATTCAATCTGGTTCCATCCCGGGGATCAATCAAGTGTTATTTTATTTATAAATAATGCAGATAAATGGCCGGACTTTTATTGGTCCACAGTGTCAGAGATATTACAATGTCAGGAGGGACGCTGTCAGAGTTTTACAGTCACATTTGGTAACTCAGTAAGTCCTGCTTCATTAAAGGCTCCACATCAAACAAGCAGTAATGAAGTCTGACAAGGAAGTAATTGAATGGAAAACAGGCACTTTGATCTTCACTTTAGCTCTCTGCACTGAGACTGAAATCAAGTCTTTGTCACATATCCTCATTTGTTCAACGTTTTTAACTCTGTTTCCTAGAGATTCAACTATACGACTAAACCCCAACAGCAAATACGTTTTTTAAGGAAACGCAATGCCACCCAAATTAGGTTTTCTCTCAACATACTGTAATGAGAAAATGTTAATTAACATATATGGCAAGTCAGAAAAATGTTGATACTGAATGTGTAAAAATAAATATGCTCCTCCTGCTCTCACTGACCATTAAGAGATCCCTTCATAATGCACTTTTAATGTAAGTGATGATGGAGGACAAAATCCACAGTCCTTAAAAGTTTATTTGAAGCAAACATGAGGCTTCGGTCATTCAAATTAGTCAAATCAATTCAGTATCTTTCAAAGTTACAGTCTTTTTCATACCAAATTCCCTTTTTGTTACAATCCTGCCACTGTGGCTGAACAGGAAAACACAGAGGGATTTTTTTTTACTAAAAATACTGAAGATATCCACCTTATTTGACTAACTCAGCCTGCTGAAGCCTCATATTATCTTCAGATAAACTTATAAATATATTTGTGTGAAGCTATCCTTTAACCAAAGAGGAGCTTTTATTGCCTAAACCGAACCACGCACAGGACTCAGGATGCAAACGTCAGTCTCAGTGGCATCAGCGTCCTGAGTTTTGTACAGCTGCCGTCAACCCCAGTCCAGTGTATAAATGTAGCCCTTACTCATCCCTATAAAAGTCGTCTGTAATTTCTAGTAAATAGTGTTAGACCTTTGAGCTTTTTAAATCAATTTTAATTTCCCTAGAAAGACACAAGAACAAAAAGGGTCAAGGCCGATCAATCACTCTTCCGTCGACAGGTTTTAACTTTACAAAAGATGAATCCCTCTGGAAAGGAAGACAAACGAAACAGGAAACAGGAAAGAAATCTACCTAAAATAGAAGCAAAGCCCAGGGATTGTGACAATGCCAGCAGACATTAGAGGCTACCAGCTCACAGTCCCAAAAGGGAGACTCAACACTCAGGATAGGATTTGGCACTGTGGTCCAAAACTCAACGGGGCTGTCTGTCTACTTTGCCGAGCTTACTGGGCCATGGGAAGCGGCGTTGGATGAGACATATGAAGGGAAGGAGATTAGCTACATGGAGTTAGCATCTGAGGTTGAGCAGTTAGTCTGGAAAATAAACTTCTGCCCCATGAGTGCAGAGGATTTGTGGAAACTCAAACCACCAGACGTGACCTGGCTTTGCTACAGGCATCAAGAAAGTATCAACTGCAGAGAGAAAGAGAGTCTGCAAAGAGGAGATATTATCTGAGGCTTAAATTAGCAAATCAGTTATAAACACGGCAGATATTAGTATCGTTTTGTCATAAAATATAATTTGGTATTAATAATGTTCTTGTTGGTCTAAACACAGCGACATATGGCTTAAATGAGTCCTCTTCTAGTTTGTTTTGTAGCAGGAAATGTTTCTTCCTCTTTTATTCAATTTTTTAATTTAGATTATATATATCATAGCAAATATACAGGAACAGGGTGTACAGTTCTTTTATCAAATTAATTTTCTTATGAAGTATATTTCAAGTATGTTCTTGCTGTGAAGATGTTTAAACTTTTATTTGACAGTGTTTTGTGCAACTACGCAGACTTTTGAAGCTATAGTCTCAGCTTCGGTTTCTAATTCACATACCTCATTTCCATAATAAGGTGATTATACATTACAACTTGTATATTATATAAAATCTGAAATTTAGGAGCAACTTGAGACTTGTTTTTGAAACTTAATCGACGCAGGATTCTCAGCTCCAGCAGAAAATACATTTCAAAGCTTGTTTCTTCTTTATATTTCCATACTTGTGTTTTTCATCTATTTTTAGGCTACAAACAGACTAACCTTTCTGATTTTCTGCTCTGCCACAGATCTTACACGCTCACACAAATATAGCGATTGAGAGTTAGGAATAATTCACGGTTTCCTACCTTTTCAGAAGAGTTGAATAAGAAGCACACCTGCGGCAGTGGGTGTCCGGCAATTTCAGTCTATTTAGTTACATGAAAGGAAGATCTGCAGTTTTTCTTTTCCTCTCTTAGACGTACAAAGACACCTGCTTCAAGTCTGACTGTCGCAGTCAAGCAGCCCACTGCAGTAACCCAAAATGACTTCCTGTGTGGTGAATAACTGGCCTATAACCTGAGGTCTTCACTGCTGTTTTAGACAATCAAAGATTTGTGGAGGACTTTGTGTGTGCATCTGTGCTCTGATTTCACATCTTGGTGTAGAAAGTTTTCAGGTCACAGTGTGCAAGAAACACCTTTTAAAAACGGTTTCCTTACAACCAGTGTCTGCATCGACGTCATGATATATGAATAGTAAGTGAGGACACAACTAGCAGCTTCACCCTCAATGTTTCCTGTTTTCTTTTGTGATGCACTGCTGACAACTCGCCTTTTGATAGTGTGTGACCAGCGACTGCAGTGCAGAAATTAAATGTGCAAAATTAGTTTGCTTTTTTCAGACTCACAGGAAATGTCATCTTCCTCTTTTAAAGCTACTATACTATGTGTGACATCCAGGTCTGAAACATAAGTTGAGTAAATTAGGGTCAAATGAATCTGCCAGCGCTGCAGGTATTTCTTCTCATTCGAGCTGGAACATGGTGACATTTCAACATGTGCTCTGCCAAGTGCAAAAGTCAGCAGGGTGACATTTACTCGTTTCATTAGATCATCATCTGGCTTCATTTTTATATCAAACAAGAGGGCGAACTGAAATTCCAATTTGTGAGAATATTTTACTCAAGCTTAACTGTTCAAAGTGATATTTTACTTGAATGTAACACTTTAATTTTATAGCGTTTACACTTAATTAGTATGATTGTTTTATGATGTGCATAAACCAAAATTCACAAAAGGGAGAAAATGAGAGGCATCAAACTCAAACTATTAAAAGTTACAGTATGAGGCACAAAAATCTGCTGAATCATGTTGAGAATATTTTCATTGTCGGCCATGAAGCTGGGTTTTATTGGCCCGTGAAAAGGGCGCACTGACAGTAGTTAGAGATAGAGGGATGAGCCAGATTCAGAAAGCCCAAGAAATTATATAGGTGTTGTTCTACCTAAAACCTCATTCTCTCACCTTCAAAAACTGTGACCTCAAACAGAATATCAACTGCTCACCACAGTTATTTAATATTATGTGATAAGCTTCATGGGAAAGGAAATGATTTGGTGTCATTCAGGCCAACAACAGTAGGTTGTTACTACTTGCAACAGTTACAACAGTAGTCCAACTCAGTAGCAGCAGGTGAGCAAACTGTTAATCACAATCAGCGCCCACATGGCAGACATCAAAGCTACTATACATCTTCAATTCTTCAAATCAAAATGACCACCACCACACTTATTAGAGGGCCTGAATTTAGCGATTGAGACCATGACATGTTGGTAAAAGTGACTTAATATTTCTGGAGAGAAGTTGAGAATTTTTAATGGGAGTCAGTTGGAGCATCTAGCGGTCGTCAGTGGCTTTGCACTTTAAGGCACTGCAGTGGCTTCGGCCTCAAGCTGTGGTAGTTTCCGCTTAGGAACAGCAAAGAACTGCAGCTGTTGATGAGTTTTGAGGTCAGTCAGAGCTGTCACACAAACACAAACACAAACACAGCGCAGACACAACACACCCACAGCTGTGGAGTACCTTGCTAGCTAGCTTAAAGCTAACATCTGAACAGTTGGTATATCGGCTATCTGAGGGGGGGGGGGGGGGGGGGGGGGGGGGGGGGATTACACAAATAGTCCAGATCTCAACTAACTTAAGGCAAAAATTTGCTTTGTACTTTCTCTGCATACATCTTAAAAAATGAGATACTTAAGTTTCAGCTAAATCTATCATCGCAACACTTTCACAACACTGAAACTGTCTGTGCTAAATCTTGCACAACTATAGATTGGTTACAAAGTTTTCATGCTTTCATGCAAAATTGACAAAAACACAAAAGTTTAGAACGATTCCTCTGTGATCAGCATGTAAACTGTAGAAGTGACTCGCTCTCATTTTAAACAGAGCAGCACTATGACAGAGTATCTTCCTGTCTGCAGCGGGTTGGAGGCCTGGCCTGATGCAGCTGAGCACAGGCGCACAAGGTCAGCCTCTCTCCTGTGGTTTCTTCTGCAATGGTATAGCCTGACTTCCTGTGAAAGATTACCATCTAGCCTCTCATATTCTCACTGATGCTTATCTTTTGAGCCGCAAACGCCAACTCCCCCCAACATCTCTACACCTTCGTCCCCAGCGACGGCCCCATCGGCCTGTCAATCTGGCAGCTCATCCTGTGTCCTCAACCCCTGCCCCCCTTTGTCCTCCCCCCAGCAGCCAAAAAATGAGCCATCCTCCCCTCCTCTGTCCTGGACCTGTCACTAAGAAATAAGATCCAGAGTCCCAGCCTGGGGGGTGAGGAACGCAGAGGTTGAATGAGTGAGGTCTGTGCATGTGTATGGGACCAAAATTTGAGGATTTTTGTAGGTTAACTAGATCCATCAAGCATTTACTAGAGCCTCACTGAAGTCGTTGAAGATGTTGAATTCCCAGCTCTACAGGAAGGATGCATGTGATTGCAATCATAAACCACATCAAGTAGAAGATTACCAAGTGAGCAGCTGCACAGGCAGTCAGTATCAGACGGCCACCTGTACACAGAAGGTGAAAGTAAATGTGGGCTACTATATCCCACAAAAGAAAGTACCTAAGCTGTCTAAACTGATGACTAGTCAGTTATAGTTGATTCTGTTTTGTGTCAACACCACCACGTAGGTAGAAGCTACATCTCAAACTCTGAAGGAACAGGTCATTTCTCTGTTCACCACTATTGTCCGGATTGAAATATGTCAACAACTATTAAATTGTCTACAGCCGTGCTAGTGGCTCTGTGAGGCTGTACTTAAGCACAGCAGTGCTTTGAGATATATTGATGTGATAGCGTGCTAGCAGGTATATTGATTTGCATCTTCACCATCTTAGTTTAGCAGGTTAGCATGCTAACATTTGATAATTTGCACTAAACACAGAGCCAGATGAAAAGTCAGGGGGTCACCAAAGTATCATTGTAAACTGAACTGAATTGTATTTGGGTTTAAAACTGTTGGTCAGACAAACTAGCAAACTGAAGATGTCACCTTGGGGAATTCTGACGGGCATTTATTGACTTTTTTTTTGACATTTTGTAGACAAACGGTTAATTGATTAAATGACAAATAACCAGAAGATTAATCAGTCATGAAAATAATCATTAGTTGCAGCCCTAATCTTAAAAATTATTACCAAAACTCTAGCTGCCCCTCGTCTGATACACAAACCTAAAAATAGTCAACACAGGTGAAACTAGTCTGTCTTATATTGGCTTAGTAACAGAACTTACAGTCCAGGTGCTTTATTCATTGAATACTTGGTCACAGGCAAGCCCAGCAGTTGTCTTTTCCAATCTACAGTATGTAAGAGAAGGATGAGATAGTGTCATACAGCCAGATAGATAAGATCTGAGAGAGGGAGAGGGCAGGCAGTCTGGCCAGTCTGGCTATCTCTCTGATGAGAGTGTGATTCAGCAGCGTGAATAATTAAAGCTGGGAGCAGTGATAGGAATCTGTAGACGCCGGGGTCGGATAATACTGGACGGATATCAGGGGCCTTGGGTGCGGGGAGGCGGCGGCTGGGACGACATTAGTCACTCTTCCCGTGCCCCGGGCAGCCGTCAGGGCACCGCGCTGAAGGTCAGGAGATGATGGATGGACAGAGACCGGCAGTGGCTTACAGCTGAAGTTGACTAGAAAACTAATGTCCTGTACATGAAATATTAGCCTCATGGAGGAAGATACCTGATCTGATACTGCAGCAATGTGTCATGGCTTTGTGAACTTTGTGAAAAGCTGTAGTCCATCAGCTTGAAATGAAGTTTTTGACAGGAAGAGGTGGGAATAAAGAGAAAAGAAGCATATAGGTAATGTGTTGCCACATCAGAACATTTTCAGATCGTCAAGAATTTCCAAAATGACTCATTTGCCATTTGACTAATTATTCAGGATAATTACACCGTAAAGGGTGAGGATGAGCTGATAACTTATTCTCTTGCATTACCGGCTCTGTGTTTGTACGATGCACTTGTCAAACGTTTTAAGCTTTTTAAGCCCTTAGACTGTCATTATTCTCTGAACCAAAAGTCTTTCATGTTAGCAAACTAGAAACTTTTACCAAGAAACTAAGACAACCGTGAGTGTGAACTTTTGGAGGAGGAAGGGAGGAGGTTTGAATCCTCTACGCTCAGCCACAACTGCCTACTCACTGACTGTTTTATTAATACGTGGATAAAAACAAAATTTTAATATTGTTTGTCTTGCAAACAATGGTGGTCCAAATATAGATTGTGGGTAGACGTTACAGCGTGCACAAGTTGTACTGAAACAAGCCTCCGTATGAACCTAACCACAGCAGAGCATCCCCCTCCTCCTCCTCCTCGAACATTTCTGTGATTGTACTGTAGTTCTCTCTCTTTCAGATCTCTCCACACACTGTTCCATTCATTATAATGGTTGCAGCACGCCAGCAGAGCCTCCATGACAGCAAGGAGCCCCATATTCAGGTCAACTCTCAGCCAGAACGATTCCTTGATTATTCCTTATTTATCCCAGTCATTCCTCCTGCTGTGGTGTGGAGTCTCTGGAAGATGTGTGTCTGAGTGAGAGGAGCCAGGGCTAATGAGCTGAGAGCTAGCCTGCTGATTGTTAGCAGGCTAGGGGCTGTGCTTCACCCCTCTCAGAAGGCACATTCAAATCATCAGCATCCCAGCATCCTGGTCAGGATGATGTGAGCTAGTCATGCTAATGTGAAGGTGTTTACTGTTTTGTTTATGTTGATATAAACACCCAAAGTGCATCCGACGTAGGGCCATTAAAGGATAAAGTTGGCCATTTTCTATGTTTTTCTTACTGTCAACAAATTTTATGTGAACCATAAAAACCAACAATGAAGTCAACCTATTTACAAGTATTGTGTGTTTATCCAAAGCCTGATATATTTTATCCCTCTTTGTTCTTTGTGCTACGTTGTAAATTTCTTGAAGAACTTCAGTACAAAGTCAAGAGGTTGCGATATGTAGCACAACAAGCTAACGAAACACTGTAAACGGAAACATGTTCCCATGCACGCACTGTGGTGACTGCCTTACATGGAACTACTCTCCAGAGACTGAAAATGTGATCACTGTTATTATCTTTGGAGCCTTTTCTAAACAACATGATGGTGCAACGGTGTGGGCTCATTGACGTGTTTTTAATAGTGTTTGGACAGCAATGGAGGTCTACTGCACAGAGGAAAGGAATGTGATATATCAGGCTTTGGATACACACACAATACTTGTTTCCGCACATTAGATTTGTTGAAAATAAGAAAAATATAGAAAACTGCCAGCAAAATCCATTAAAGACTCACACATACTGAAGATGTGATTCAAAATTTTAAGAGTAGTATTATCCGACCCTGGCGTCTCTTTTAAGGCATTCAGGTGAAGGTGTTTTCTATTTTTTTAATAGTAAGACATGTTTATGATCATGCAGTGTTTTTTAATATTGTTCATTGTTTTGAAATCAATTGTAAGGTCATAAGTCCCCACCAACAGCTTGTCAAACACTGTTTCGACCTTCAGATTTTTTCTTCTAAGCCTTCATCTAAACTCGGCTACTTTGTGTAAAGTTCAAACCAGAATCACATTTCTGATGCAGCCTTAATAACTTTTGACATTCAAGGTTGCTGTGTGTAGGAATGTTATCTTCACACAACAAATAAAGTAATCTTGCATTGTCTTACATCTGGCAGGTTTCAAGGAAATTCTGTGAAATGTTGTGAAATTGCTGTCTTGTCTTGTGAAATAAGATATTATACTCATCATACTTCATGAACCGTTAAACTGGTTGTAAGCTGTCAGTAAGAATCAACAGTATTCGTTGCTGTTTTAAAGATGTTTCGTCGTCTAAAATAGATAAAGATCAAAACACAAATATACACCACCACCACAAGTTCAAGAACATCATGATATAATTTCCTTTCTATATTAAAAATGCATCTCTGCTGCAAGAAAAATCAAACTGATTAGAAATACTTTTTTTTTTCTTTTTCCAAGAACTGTACCTCATGCATTCATTTCCTATTAATGTGGTCTACAAACAGGCGTAAACTTCTCATTTAAGCTCCTTCTGCCTGTGGTAAGAAAACACTGATACTATCAGCATGTGTGTTTTCTGTTTGTGTTCTGTTTCCTTTATAACAGCTAGGTAGCACTGAGGACACTGATGCCTGTCCTCTGTATAAATGTGCAAGGATAACATACATAATGCATAGAGAGTATATTTAAGGCCGACAAAAGTATCTTTCATCTCAATATGTTAAAATTTGCTAGCTGTATGTCCACCAAAAAAGATCAACAAAGTAGTCAGTATTTCCTCACCAGAATGTTATTCATGGCAGTGTGGAGAAATAAATTTTATGGATCTCAGCATGTCTGGAACGCTAGCTACGGCCCTGATCCTTCAGCTGTTGTATAGAGATAGAATAAAGTAATAGGATATAAACATTTCATTTTGACTGGACTATATAAGGTCTGCCATGTTAAAAAATGTATTCAGCAGGTGTGTTGATACTCTGTTTTAACCAATAATCACAAACAGAACACAATGACAAACTTAAAGTGCCCTTTCAGTTTGAGCTTTACTGTGCAGAATGATGCAGCGTTTGACACCGGAGGGCTGTTTTCACGTTCATGCTGAAGGGGGAAAGTTTCTCTCTGAGTTTGACACGTGTACTAACGAGCATGATTTGTGACATCACAACCAGTTTGGAGCCAATTGTAGTGCACGTTCGCTGACAATAGACTTTTCAGTGAAGAAGAAGACGTCTGTGTCTTGTCGTTAAAACTTTTGGGAATGAAATATATTCGCTTGTGGAAACATCACAGACAAATATTTATTAAAACATGTCTGGAGGGTTTCTTTTAATAATATTAAACATAACAGGATGTTAAAAAAAAGTCAATAAACTAAAATGAAATCCATTACTACATATAGTATTATGTAAAATGTAGGCACATAATGTATGAGTCAAAATGAGTTAAAACTTCAGGAAACTTTGCAGAAACTAGAGCGGTCACATTACTTTTACCCACTGGTCCAATTACATTAATGAGCTGAAGGTGTAAAACTCGGTGGACTGTTCTCTGGACTTTTAAAGAAGCTACTCATATATTGTATGCATGCAGGTACACGCACACACACTCTATACTGTACTGAGAGGGAGCAAGGCGTCTCTTTAGCAATTCCAAATGAGCAACTGTGGGACCAGGAATAATGGATGAGCAGCGGCATGGTCAAGTCTAATTACCGCAACCTCTAGACCATTGAATCCTGGTCCTCACTTTCCTGGCCACCTCTGGTCCGGTCACATGTGTAATAGCCTGTTGGGAGAGCAGACATCAGTCTCTGTGCCGCTGCAGTTCAGCGGGCTCACAGTTCAGGTCCTCGCCCCGGCTGCAGCCTCCAGTAAATGTGGCTCTACATCACCCCGGACACAATCCATCCCCATTAACTTCAAGCAGGAGGAGCCTATTTCATCCTCATTGCCTACAGTGTCTGAGTCAGACAGCCGCTCCATTCATATAATCCACAGATCTGAAATGTGTTATGCCCTGCTCATGAGGTTGAAGTGGTTTAAAGGACACGACGGGGCAGAGATTGGAAGTTAATTGACTGTGCGATGACTGTAATGATTTGATCCCGGCCAGAGAGTGAAAACCATCATGAGCTCCTCAGCAGACCGTGAAGTCCACAGCTGCAATTAGGGAATAACATTTATCAGTCCTGCTAACAGTTAATGTGCCGTCCATACTAACGATGTATGACAACATACCAAGGACCGTCACATTACAATTTTTCGGTTGCTTGTAATATTAAGTAAGTAATTAAGCATGCAGTAATAATGTTAAGTGCATCTTACTATAGTAACAACAAATGACTTAAATGTTTAATGTATTGTAAATTACTACAGATGTTTTAAAATCTTCACATGCAGGTTATGGTTGATGCTGAGGCTTTTTCAAACCTTATCTTACTTTTAAAAGAACATATTTTGGGGAGGATTTTTCCCTTCAGAAGACTAGAGAGGTGACAGGAATACAAAGTCAGTGAAGTCATGAACCTTCAGGCTAGTAGGTCACATGAGTTATTAACTTTAAAGGTCCAAGTCTAGCACAGTAAAGCAGAACTTTAAACACTCTTTACGAATTGAATGACATCATGCTCTGACCTTTTAAATACCTTTTAAATTTGTAATTGTTTTCTGTAATGTTGGACTAAATTGTTCATTAATTATGTTAATTATGTGCCTGAATTGTGATTGTTTGTCTAATGCTTTTATAGTATTTGTTGTAGTATACTCTTGAAAAGAAGATGGTAACGTCAATGAGACAAGGCTGGGAGAAAAGGCTGTTATTATTTATTTCTCTTATTGTCAAGAAATCCCATGACAAGACCAAAATCAACAATGTGTCAGCACATTTCTCAATACTTTCTGACTTCCTCACCCCGTCTGTAACTCTCAGGCCTGATGATGTAAATGTTTAAAGACAAGTCACAAGTATATAGATTAATTTTAATAGTGGGGATGTGGATTCTGTAGATTTTGGGATTGAAATAAACAACAGTTTTCATCGTAATGAATGATGTCACCCAGTGAAACAGTGTGGCTCGCTGATGTGTTTTTAATTGTGGGACGATGGAGGTCTATGGCACAGAGGAATAAGCTTTGGTTACACAGTTAATACTTGTTAGTATGATCAATTAATTGTTGGCTTTGATCTATTCATGCTATTTGTTGACAATAAAAAATATAGACTATCACCAGATCTATCCTTTAAATTAAGAATTAACTCAGCAACTAATAGAGTCTCCTCTTAAGGCATTAAATCAAATTATTATTTACAGATTATTTGTCTCTGAGCAACTGACAGCGACATCCTTTTCCTGTGGCATTTTGTTCATATTCAATTTGGTTCAAACACAAAAGCGTTTTCATACAGATACAGCGACTGCATGAAAGGAGCTGTATTTAATTTTCTGAGCAGCGGTTTTCTTACGTGGTGCGGTGGAGGTTGATGCTATGATCAAATATGCACTAATCCTGTCTGTTTATATTTCTTCATGCTTTTCATGGTACATTTTGTAAGATTGTTTGTGGGTGGCAGAAGAAGCCTCAGAGGAAATTATGACACCATGCTTACTATAGATGTTCAAAATATCTCACAAATTTTTACCATGAAACCTGAATGTGAGTGTCTGACTTAGGGATCAGTATGTTATTTTCTACTTAAACCACTTATGTTATGTTTTATGGTAATACTGTTGGTGTTATGGCACAGGAAGATCAACTCCCCTCATACAGTAAATGAGATGGTTTCTTTTTTGCAGTCACCACTTGGTGGTGCCAGTAATCACATATCGTTCATTTCCTTGGTTTACTGAGTAAATGTACTCAGCAACATTTTATTATTATATTTTAAGGTGGAATTATCTAATTCAACTGTTATATAGAAGGTAGTTTGGGAAATATACCGTAAGGATGAATGAAGAATGACTGTTACCTCTTAAAAACTAAATGTAGAGCTGTAAAAATCACACATACAGTAAAGAGTATCATGTGAACGGTTAAAGTACTCTAAGTTGTAGGTTTTATTGCTATCATTGTAGTCTCGGCATTTTAAGAAAGCAATGATGGTCCCCAGGTGGTCAGTACCAAACAATAAAACGTTTTATTAAAGCAGTTTGGTCAACAGACTTTGTGTAAATTGTCTTTGAAATGGAGCAACTGTGAGATTCTTTGAGACCATCTTTGAACTTGTCTGCTGTGACCAGATGAGGCTTCCCCTCCCCTGAGAAACACACACACACACACACACACACACACACACACACACACATAGAGACATAGAGACACACATGTAGACAAAAAAGAAGGCTGGCCTCAAAGATGGAGAGAGAATTTGTCAACTTTGAAGCAGGTACGGCATTTCAGGTCTAGTGCTTCTAAATTGGAAAGGTTGCAGTGTTACAGTTATTTTGTTCAGCGAAGCCCCTTGTGGTACAATTTAACCACTCAAAGCTGAGGATGGAAAAAAGCCTTGACTGACCTGTCGGATTTTATTATCAGGTCACCAACCACAACTCTTAATTCAAACAGTCGCTCTGAGCATTTTCACTATGAAAGGAGTCGGTGCATGTTTTTTTCTTTCTTATCTCATCTTGGTGATTTAAGCTATGACATCTTGTGGCTACATGAGGTAAAGTGGCTTATCAGTGCAGCTATGCAGAAGAGCAAGAGGTACAGTATCCTAAAATACTTTTGTCAGTCAGTTGTCATTTTAGTTCGTTGTATTTGCAGGTTATGCAAAATATTTGACTGAAAACAGAGATATACTGTATATCAAACTTAACAACTACAACAAGATATCTTCTGGTAACACATAAAAAACCAAAAGAAAAAGAACATTAACTGTATAACATGATATATACTTGTTCTTTCAAATAACATATGTGCCAAATTTCAAATAAATTGCGCATTGTTTGCAAAGTTAACTCTACTTCCCCATCTAACTGACATCAGATTGTTCCTGAATACCCACAAATGGCTGTCCGTTCTGTAGTCTTTGTTGCTAAGGTTGTTGCTAAGGCTGTTCTACAGGTTGTTCAAGTTGTCCACTCGCATATTTTGGATTGGATTTGGGCTTGAACATCTATAGGTGTATTTGAGAAGTTGGCATTTTGTGTAAAGAACGAGAAAAAGTTAAATCCTGGCACTATTGTTTGTTTATGTAGCCTCTGGAACCACCTGAAGTTTACTGAGATGCAGCTTCCAATCATCCTGTGGGAACCATGAATCTATATTATTCAGTCTATACAAAATGTTCTGGCGATCCATTCAATAGTTATTGAGATATTTCAGTCTGGTCCAAAGTGGTGAACCGATAGACTGACCAAAATTGCTACGGCAGTGGTAAAAGCAACAGAGGAAGAATCCTTCTTCTAGTATGGACGAAGGTACCATAGATGTTTTATGTACTGTACAGAGTAGACAGAAATATCAGCAGTAAAATTACACAAATATTGCATAGTTCCCAGTAAAGAGCAGAGGATAACCAAGTAACACATTGAACAAATCTGCTTTTAAAAATGTAAAGTCTTAACAATAATATAAATTGGATATTTTGTGTATTTGACTGTTGTGTGTAGAAATACTCAAATGAAACTGATGTATCCGTGTCTTTGACGCATCTGAATATAGGAAGTAACTCCTACAATTTGAGAAACATTAAGTTCCTGCATCTTACATCTCTCTTGGATTAATACTTAATGAGTTTCCAAACTGATCCTCTGGGACTGAGGGAAAAGTGCAGCAACAGTGCAGCAATCATATAAAGAACATTGGCAGTGCTACAATGGCTTCTTCTGCACATGACAAGCTGAAGAAGAAGAGTTTTTGAAGCTGTCAGTATGGAGAAGTTTTCCATGCAGAATCCTGTCCTACATATCCCCAACAGCTCTGAGCAAGGCCATGAAATTATTACATCAAACTGAGACATCAATGCGCTCTTATTCTTATTTCTGCTTGTATTTGAGGGAAGAAACTTAAAGAAATACTTCATCATTTCGGGAAATATGCCTTTTAGCTGTCTTGCAGAGAATGAAATAAGAAGATTAATACCAGTCTTGTAAAGTTAATATCAAAGGATATGGCTGGTGATTTTCTATATTTTTCTTGTCAACGAATCTCATGTTCAGAGCCAAACCAACAATGAACTCATCCTATTTACAAGTATTGTGTGTGTATCCAAAGCCTTATTTCTCTGTGCCATAGACCTCTATTGTCCAAAAGCAATTGAAAACACATCACTGAGTCACACTGTTGCACAGAACTTCAGTATAAAGTCAAGTGGTTCTGATATGAAGCACAACAAGCTAGCAAAGCTCTGTTAACAGAACTCTGTTCCCGCACATTTGCAGTGGCGTCTGCGTTACAAAGAACTACTCTCCGGAGAAAAATTGAATGCTGTTTTTAGTCTTTGGAGCCGTCTCTAAACAAACTACCTTGACCATAATCTTTGTGGTGAAGGAACATGTCACCCAGCGTAGCAGTGTGACTCACTGAGTCATACCACAATAGTTTTTGGTTTAAGCTACAGGCAGCAGCTTTAGCTTACCATAAAGACTGAAAACAGGGGAAACAGCTAGCCTCTGTTCAACGATTTAAAAGGCAGCTTAACAACACCTTTAGACCTCAGTAACCATTATGCTATATCTTGTTTGTTTAATTTGTACAAAAATGGAGGTGTAATTGAGCAGCTGTTTTCCCCCGTTTCCATTCTTTATGCTAAGCTATGCTAAACATCTCCTGTGTGTAGCTTCATATTTCATGTACAGACATGAGATTGGTGTCCATCTTCTCATTTAAGTCTCTGCAAGTAATCAAATGAGCAAATTTCCCAAAATGTCATGCTATGGCTTTAATGCCTCAATAATATCTCATGTAATGTACAAAAACATGCAGCTGGCTGTATGTACTGTACATACAAATAAAGGTGGAGCATTGCCAGGTGTAAACCCAAACCTGTCCTGCCTTCACTCTCACTGTGAGGCCTCACACATTCTCAGGGTCAAAGGGGAAATATTTTCCTCTAAGCTATGCGGGCTAACAGGAACGTGTACAGTTTGACAGCATGCAGCTACAGTTGTGATGTTTCCCTCCAAACAGGAGAGTGCTGTAGGGGTGAGTGTAAGAAACTGTGGAGCACAGCTCAGAAAGAAAGAAACCAGCTCTGCGTCTGCCCTCCTAATCCCTCCACCCTTCTCTTTTCATCTCTCTCCATCACCGGAATTCCAAATGGGTATGAATGTTTTTCTGCCCGCTTTCCTCAAAGCTGCGTATTAACAATTGCATCGCACTGCAAATGGCATCTCCAAGGTAGGGGCCGACCTTCATTCCTCTGCAGAGGGCACGCCAGTAAATCCATTTCTCTAGAGATGCGGTTCACTGAATAACAAATCACAGGGGCAGACGTGGCTCTCTCTCCTGTTAAAGAAGCCTATTGCTAGAAACTTCCTTCACAGGGTGTAACACCAGGGGTTTATTATGAAGAGAAGGGAGTGGACAAACAGAGAATGTGTTGCCATAGGGAACAGAGGAAACTATACCACCAAACATGTAAAACCTACTCACTATTTCCCTTCACTCCTCTTTCTCACATTTCTCTGCTGATAATAGTCTTGGTAAATTACACATATTACCATGTGAAAAGAGTAATGAAGCCTTGTAAATAAATAAATGTGCTGTTCTTGCTTCTCCCTGGTGCTCACACATCCATGACACACAATGATATTGAGGACGCCCTCTGCATCATCAGGAAAAAAAAGCACAACCCCATTTTGCACTGATATCTCACAGCGTCTGCACATATTCCTGTATCTCATTTCCGATGTTGCTCTCCTTGAACCAAATCAACTCTACGGAATATCAGCCACCTGTCAAAATCTGTTAAGGTGGCTCACATTTCATGAAACACCTTATCTTGCCTCATGACCACATATTTACACCCTGCAAACAAAATGGCTCCAGCACTGTCGTCGCTGATAAGGGCCTTTAGTGGTGGAACAAGGTGACAGCAGCCAGATTACAAGTTGGTGATTTACCTTATTCATTCCCGTGACCTAGAAAAGAAGACCAATTTCAGTATAAGCTGCGGTTCCACTGCAGACAGACTTGATTCACTGTCTGTGGTGTTTTATTGAATCTTCCTCCTCAGAATTGTTCAAGCAACTTTCGTTCGATTTGAGAAAAGATTAGCTTGCAGATTGAAGGAGATAAGATTCACAGCATTCCCGGAGACCAATTTTTGAAACATTACAGCTGTGTGGTGATGTGAATTGGATCTAATTTCTGCTTTGTTGACATCTAGAGAAACTATGTTTACGTAAAAAGAAAGTCCAGTATTTTCAACCAGGGTCTAATTCTTATAATTGTCATTCTGACTAATAAGTCACGCTAAATTAGCATTCAATAGTGTAGAGCTTTGGGAACTGTGACTCTGGACAAAGTAACTTATATCACGTCAAGCAGCTTGAGCCTGCTTAAGCTTTCCAAATAAACATCAGCTTTACAGAAATCATTTCAAACGCTTGTAAACACAGAAATTAGCTCCCTGGATAAGCTATTGTAGCTAAGTCCATAGAGATTTACTTCTGGGGCAATTTGCCAGCTACCCAAACTAGCTGTCCATTCATCTGCAAACATGTTGTTGTTTTGTTTACATGCCTATGGCAGCCAATCTAGGCAACAATATTGTCTCTATAGACACAGACTGGATCTTTTTCTTGTTCTAATGACATACGGTAGTTTCTTTCATATAAGAAGTTAACGTGTCATGTTAAAGCAAGAAAAGTTTGTTTTAATTAGATCTGTTCATTTTTTTAACGTTTAACATAAGAAAAGTTGGAATTATATCATATCTAATAATGAGAAAAATAAAAAATAACATGAAACTATCTTGCTATAGCGTGAAAAGGATCTTGTAATAACATGAAAAGGATTGTGTTAAAACATGAAAGAAAGGCAGCAGTCCCCTGCCATACATACATATAGGTTGCTGATGATTTAACATGTGGGCTTGCTAGAGAAACCAGAGAAGATTTGTTTATATTATTGGTTTCTGATGAAATTTAAGAAAACTTCTGTTGTGAGATGGTGAGTGCAAAATTAGCATGACTCATAGTCAGAAAGGTCACAATTATGAGAATAGTTGGGAGGTGGAAAGAGCTGGTTCCATCCCATCCAATTCCAAATTTTTCTCAATATCCTGAATGTTACTTAACATTAGAAACAAGTGACTTTTTCCGAATAATGTAACAATCCTATAGGTTTATGTTATGGACACCAGTTTTAATTATTTCAATTTCGATTCTGAGAAATCAGGTTTTGTCTCTTGTCTTGTCTTTTGTCATTTTTTGTTTGTTACTTTTGGCATGATGGACAGGTCTAAAGACTGAAATACCCATTAGCCATAGCCACTATTGCTGCGGAGAATACGCCAGTCAGATTCACGAATCAGAGCGGTAGGGAATTCAAAACCTCCGTTGCATCTTGGGAGTTGTAGTTAACTTCTAACCTGAAGTTTTTATGTACACAGTCTTTGTGGCGCCAAAAATAACTCCTCCAACATCGCAACTCTATAAGACCCAGGTTGAAAAATACCAGAATTTCCCTTTATATAATAATGTACAGCAGCCTTTGCTGAGCCGATTAGCTGGCTACCTAGAATACCTTAAGACCTTGAAGCTTATTATCTTTAGATTATGAGACTTATGAGAAAGTAAAGATATTGATTCTCCTACCTTCTGTGTTCAGATGGCAAAAAAATATGTTCCCTCCACTGGTGACTTTCAGTGTGAAATCTAAAAAGTAAGGTCCTCTTCAGGAAAAAAGAGTAAACGAGTATTGATTTGAAGCCTGAGCACACATGGGACAAAAGGGTGCTAAGAGCCTTCAGAGTACATGTAGGATCACTCTTACTTCACTTCTCATCTCTCACACAAAGACGTAGCGTGCACAGTCTTGCAGGGATGCCCGCAGCAACAACCTGATAAGTGCATCATACACACACACTCCCATGCTAGAGGCCGGTTACACGTACGCACGGATGGGTGAGAATGGGCCTCGAATCGGCTTATTAAATAAGTGGAGGCCCTACATGGTGAAATGGAGCAGTGAGGAAGAGTTATATGCACTGCCTCCTCTGCAGTGTTGGTAGACCGCCAGCATCACCATAAGTAGTCAGTCAATAGGCTGACTCAACAGTGTGTGAAATTAAGAGGGAAATAGAAGTAGACAGACATTAAGCCTCTCTCTCACTTCCCTTCACCCTCTCAGACGCCAGACAGCGGCTAATGCACCCCCCAGAGCCCCCACACACTGCTATCACACACCAGCAGCAACACAGCTCCACTTCTTGTCATCTGCCCCTCAAAAAAAAAAAAAAAAAAAAACATGTTACGAGACACAAAAAGCTTCATGGACCTCTTCTGGCAGCATGAACGTAAATACAACACAGAGAAGAGTTCTCTGAATGCCTTTTTATGCAAGTTAGAGGTTTAATTTAACCTGCAGAGATGGAAGTGTAAACATCATTACATGCAGCCGCATGGCAGAGCGCTCAAATCTGCTTTCTGCAAGATGAGGTTTTGTTTGTCAGGTGTTTTCTTTTTTAAATATGTAAATGGTGAAGACAAACAGTTTGTGCCATGAAAAGAGTTTTTGACACCTGAAGAAGAAAACAAAAGCGCAAAAAAAAAAAAAGCAAAGAAATATCAAAGCAATACATAATATTAGAGTTAGAAATTCACATGGCTGAAATACCACTCCAATAAAACTAAGACATCTATTGTCAGATGTCCACTGGGAGGATGTTTAGAATAACTCTCAATCTTTTTTTTTTCTCTCACCTCCTTGATATGTTAATGTGGGTCTTGTTTTTGAGTTAGAAACAAAATCCTTTCTGCTGAGAGCCTCATTTTGTCAAAGCAGGGAGGAGTCACATTTCCATACGAAATGTCTGGATTAAGGAAATTCTGAACAATGGCCTAATGATAAAAAAGGCAGTTGCCAAGGTAATATGCAAAACAGTCTCAGTGACTCCAAGTTGAACTATGAGAACCACCTTCAAAAATGGTGGCTGGAGAGTTCAATTGAAATCTTGCTGACTGGAAACAAACTCTGCTACGTCTTTTTGCTTAATAATATTATTTATCCAATAGTTATGAACAAAAAACAGACTTGTAAACTACTGCATGTCTGATATATTACTTTCAATTTGACACACAACCAAGTAATTTCCTGAAATCTTTTTCAAATAACCATTTAGACAAAGGCATGAGTGATATTGTCATTGATATAATTACACCTCAAGTCCAAAGGGACTCAAGAAACCACTAGAGGGAGCAACAATAAACAAATGCAAAGTAGTGAGAGAGAGGTGTCAGGATTGAGATCACCAAGCCTGCAGTTTATAGTCTCAACATGGGAAAAAGGCTTTAATGTGTAGCTATTCTTTCCATAATCAAACCAATCATGATGCAATTTCAGAAATTAGCCTTAAATTTCCAATTTAATCACCCTGCCAGATAAGAAACTCAAGGTTTCTGTACTATAAATGAGTGAAAAGCTGAATGTCTCTACAAGTGTACACCAGAAAAAAAATACACCGCCTTTTATTTTATTTCTCTGGAGCATGCCATGCTCATCAAGTGTTTCTTTTTCCACCTTAACCTTTCCTATTGCAATCTGATTTTGTCTGGTCCTCTCCGAAAACAGCCGGCTGAAGATGAATAGCTACAAGTGACTGAGGGCAAAGAGAAGACAATGTCTGCAGAGGCTCCTCAGATGGATATTGACCAAAGGGGAAAAAGCTGATGGAATTTCATTGACCTATGGCAAACTGCACCGTGTTACACAACCCCGATCAATGTCCTCTCTCCCTCTTTCCTCCTTTCACCTCTCTCTGGGGGACTTTTAATATTCAAAGTTGTTCTTGTTGGGGAACTGAGAGGCAGAGCAGCACCTGAAAACACTGACAGATATGTGAGAAACTGTTCTGTGAGGTTCTTCAGGATTGTTGGTTAGTGCTTTTGATCTGCGAGATTGAAGGATGGCGAGCCAAGGTTTCAGCTGCCGTTGTATATTTCTCTTCTGACTTCAGAGGGAATGTAAGAAATAGAGAGATTCTGTGATGTGGAGGATCCTGCACAGATGCTGCTTGCTTCTCTCACTCTAAGACATTTTGTGTTCATGCTGTTGACGTGCTGCCTTTATGTTCTGTGACCAAGGTCAGCGGTTGAAAATATCTGATTAAATCCCCTCTGGTTGATTTGCGATTCTGAATTTTATAAGGAGAAGCGTGCCGGGTCAAAACGCCTGACTTACAACAGGCACAACAAAGACATGTCAATGTTTCACGTCTGCTGTAGTAAGAAATATGCCGGGTCTGAAGTTGAAAGCAACGGAGGAGTTTGATGAGTCAGACATTTGTTTGATCAATACATTTTTATGATCACATTCCTATGATCAGTATATTCTTATTTAATTTGAATATATTATTATTTTCCAATTACATTTACATATTAAATGACATATAGGTTAAAAACAGTTTGTCATCTGCATTTTTTTTTCAACCAAATGAAACAAATTCACTTTAAAAAAAAAGCTTAAATTTGACAGCAACATTTCCAATCTAAAAGAGATCTTCATTAGGCATTGTTAAATCTCATCATACATTGCTAAGTCAAGTCAGTCAAGATTTGATGATACCTGATGTAGATCTATGAAAATTAAAATTAAATCCACTGAGAGCTATCGGTGTGAATCTTATGTCTGACCTTAGTTTGCTTTTTGATGCAGCACATATAAAACACACAGCACTTTCTACAGTCTGTCTTAACAAAAAAAGCTTTGTCATGACGTTTACAAATGTTTACAAATGAGACCAAGACGCTACACAGCCATGCTAGCAGCTCTGTGAGACTGTATTTAGGCACAACTTTATGCTAAATGCTAACAGTAGCATGCTAACATGAACACAATGACAGTTCTACCATATTGATGTCAAACAGTTGCAATGTTTACCATCTTACAGTAGTTTAGTTTTGTAGTGCAGTATGGCAGCATGCGAACATTTGGAAAATAGGACTGAACACAAAGTAGCCTACAGCTGAGGCTAATGGGAATGTCACTAATTTTTAAAGGTATGTCATCATAAACCAGTTTTTGACCTGATGGTGGCGCTAGATGAAAAGTAAAGGGAACAAAAAAGTTATTACAATCGATCCTGAAGGGGACATCAATGTCTGCACCAGACAGACTACAGACTTGTAGAGACATTTCACTTAAAACCACCTGGTCTGGTGGTGGTCTTAGAGGAAAAGTCGGGCGATCACCAAGGTCAGCAGGCTTCATCATCTGGGGACTGTGAATATCTGTCCAAAACTACATGGCAACCCATCCAATAGTTGTTCAGTCTGGACCAAATTTCCAAAAAGCCACAGACTTTGAACGTTGCCTTGAATATATTTTACTTTATAATCAGGAAGATGTAGGCAGGTTTAACATGAATTTAAAAGAAGAGTTTTTGAACCATGAGGTTTCAAGTTTATTTGTCATCACAACAGTAAAAAATAAATACAATTAAAATTAAATAATGTTTCTTCAGGACTAGAGTATCAAACCAATAAAATGTCAGAAAAAACATACTAGAAATGACTTTTTAGCAACGACTGGAGAACAAAAGAGGAGAAAAAAACTGCAATACACAAAGAGGAGGGGCTTTAAATGGTCTTGTGTCAATTAGGGAAGAAATTGCATTATCATTCTGCAGGTAAGAAGCAATATAACAGCAGTGCAGGTCATTGGATTTCAAGACTTGCGGGTGAAGGGATTTGGTCAATCATGAAAAAGGCAATTGATTTTCCTCTCTTTATTTGTAGAACTTGGCACAAGGCAGAGGTAAATTTTCCTCCCTGGGCACACTGATTGAATGTAATTTTGTCTTTACGCGGCAAACACACTTACCACCTGTTTTCTATTTTCTTGGGTTGACATTTGGGGATATGAGATACATTTGTGAAATGTTTCGGGAGAAAAAAAAAACCCAACAGAAAATATTCCAGGAGTGTAGTTCCTGTGATACATGTTACTGGAGTGTTATGAAGAGATTGTAAGGGGAAATATTTAAGGTGTGCCAAATGCCAAATCAAATCAATCTTTATTTGTACAGAAACTTTTCTACACTCTGCTGCATTTCTGGCATCTCCCTCTGAAATCCAGGCCCAATCTCCCATAAGAATGAGCCTCATTTTAATTAGAATATCATTAATATGGGTTTTTGTTTTCCATTGACCTGGAACAGGAGTGTGTACAGCACCATGACACCAATACCAGGGGACAAGCCAACACATGGTTTCAATATGCAGCAGCTCCACTCGCTTTAATTAAAACACAATTTTTTTTTTAGTCGTGTTGTAATGTGATACTTGAGTGATCTTGCATATTGTTTAGATTTTATTTGAACCATATGCAGCATGTATACAGAGAACAGTTGTTGCGTGTCTAGAGAACTAACAGTGATATAATGTCTTTTGGACAAGGGACACCATGTTTTCTTACAAGAGTAACACTGCACTACAATTCAAGCGTCAAAAGCGTCCAAATGAGCTCAGCGGTGACGTCAAGAGCAAAAGGGACAATATTCCCAGTAACGTAACCCATTTAGAGCTATTCTAGGGTTTCGCTCTTTGGGGAGTATCTGGGTCCTGAGCCCAATGCTTGAAAATCCTGCTTAGTATCAGAGTCCATATGGTTCATTGCTCCCTACGGATGGACACACACACAGACACACACACACACACTCACAGGGGGTGAGGGCTATCTGTGGGCCCAGTCATGCGTCACCCATGCAGAGGTGTCTGTTAGCAGTGGGAGTTATCATTGGCCATGGAGGCTTATTCCTCAGCCAGTGGAGTCCATGCCAGGAAATGACTGATAACGGAGCACAGCGATGACTGGCTCGCACAGCAGCAGCACATGTAGACCCTGGCCGAGATGAAGGAATAATGGGAATATGTAAACATACATCATATATTACAGGACGGGCCCTCCCTCCTTTGCCTTTTTACAAATGACATGTATATTTCAATTCCATTAGCTCTGAAAGGGTAAACAGGATTGAAGAAGCTGCTCACTCAGAGGTAAAACCACATTTTTCTGATCTAATATCTAAATGTTATTTGTTGCGACGTCAAGCTCTAAAATGAAAATGCTCATAGATATAATAAGCATGGGGAGAAATTGATGATTTCTGTGATCGCCTGAGAGAGAATCATAACTTAGAGTCTTATGCTGGGGGGTATTTAATTTAGGTGATTCAATGTATTCACTGTAATGTCGTCATCTCCTGTGGGGAAATGGGAAGTGTCTTAAGATCCTTCACATTTCTTGACAGCTGAAGGACTAGGAAGAGTTTTTTCCCTCTCAAATGCTCAAGAGACTAATATAGGAACTGATTCTTCAGAA
The DNA here is from genome assembly GCF_910596095.1 of Thunnus maccoyii. Taxonomy (NCBI): domain Eukaryota; kingdom Metazoa; phylum Chordata; class Actinopteri; order Scombriformes; family Scombridae; genus Thunnus; species Thunnus maccoyii. The sequence continues at coordinate 23,689,039 of NC_056540.1, forward strand.
TTTCCGGAGGGCAAGTGGATGGAACAAGCATTCTGGATATTTCCAGTAAGTAATTTAAAAACTGCATCAACAATAGGCCACACCAATCTGGGATTCAATTTGTGAAAAACCTTGAGTGTGTGTGTGTGTGTGTGTGTGTGTGTGTGTGTGTGTGTGTGTGTGTGTGTGTGTCTGGGCGGGGCGGGGGGGTGGGGCGTACAAAGCTCCTCTACAAAACAACAATAAAACAACTGAATTAAACTTTATCATTTACATTTACCAATTACTTTCACATCTAGTTAGAGTTTGACAATTCCCTGACAAACCTCCCCCAAACAGCAATTTTCCAATCATAGCTTAGCAAACACAACTAGACACGGCAGGTATGTCAAGTTTTGCATAAAAGTGTTTGTCTAATAAGAGTTTAAATCTGCATTTATAGAGTTTAAGGACTGTGTCTTTCTTTCCAAAACAAAATACAAGAGCAAAAGTATAAGAAATAGAGTAAACAGTGTGTTTGTCTACTCTAATGTAAACTGCAATCGTTAGCATGCCTAGCTAACTAGCTTACTGGAAGAAATCAAGCGTTGCTTTAAAGGTCAAGAAACCCACCATTAACAAACCACATTAGTTTGTGGGGTTGTGGGTTTAAAAGGAAAGAAAAAAGGATTCACCATTCACATCTAACACACCCATCGTGGAGCACTTGCCCACTGTGTGGAAGCTGATCTTGGATGCTATCAAGAGTTTAAGCTAATGTTGGCAGCTCTGTCATGTTACTCTACAGCAAATACAGCAAACTTTACCTGAGATAGAGTTATATTTGGCAAACACACCGGTTAGTCCTCATCCTCAGCCTTTTCTCTTGTAATGTTAAATCATATTTCTGAAAATACGAACATGTAACCATGGGCCAGTTTCTTCAGGATTTTTCATTGGGGGGTTGTTAATTGATGCAGGGGAAATACAGGTCTATATGTTTTGTTTATTTATTTAAATTAATTTAAGAAAAAAAATATATGCAAATATACAGTATGTTCTGTGTTGCCCTTCAAGACTAGACATAATTTATTTGTTCTCTACAGACGATAAACAGCGTTCTGGTTCTTTTATGGTTGATTGAAAGAAGTGATGTTGTTGCCTAGACTAGTGGAAGACTAGTGGAATTGAAAGTGTTAGAATTGAAACAGTAAAATTTCATTTCATTTCATTAAAGCCTTGTATCTATTTTGATATCTGCAGTAGATTTGTGAAAAACTATGCAAACATTTTGATGAAAACTTTATAAGTCAAAACCTCAAGTTTTATCAGGGGGCCAAATATTTTTGCTGGAGGGCTGGCAGGGTTTTGCCCAGGGGCCCCTATTAGCTGACCACTGATGTAAGCTTAGCAGCCAAACAGACTTATGTTAAAAAAAGAATAACTGATCTTACTTTTCACCTTTTCATACTTATAATAAGATTGGACTAATTATGACTAACTAGCTCTACTCTGTAATATAAGAACTGTTTATTTCCATGTCTTCTTCATGTATCATCAGCTGATGAGGATGCTAACTTTTCGCATGTGACAAGTAGCTTTAGCTTTTAGCATGATACCATGTACACTAAGTACTTTCACTACTGTTATGCAAATATTACATTACATTACATTACATTAGTGTATAATCACCTAAAAATAAGAATTGTTGTGTTTTTGTTACCTTAGAATGAGCCCTTTATATCTACATAGGGAACGGGTCCTCTTCCATGGAGTCTGCCATGTTGCACCGCCATGTTTCTACAGTAGCCCAGAATGGACAAACCAAACACTGGCTCTAGAGAGGGCCTTTTGCGGTTTTCATGAGTTTTATGACCACCATTGGCTCTCCTACACACTTGGAAGGAGGGTGAGGGGAGGGGCTATCAGTTGGTTGCAATCTGCAACCTCACTGCTAGATGCCAATAAATCCTACACACTGGTCCTTTAGGGTTTAGCTACCTTTTTGCATATGTTAAGCTCTCAGTAAATGTATCGTGCCCTCTGGGTGACTCTTTCACTTCAGGTTTGTGTTGAAATGGTAATGAATGGGCGACTGTTCATTATCAGATGCACCTTTATTCAGAGTCAAAAGCCTTTAGATGGTGGAGCTGGGACCAAAGGCTGCTCAGCTGTATTCAACATGGCCTTTTAATGCTGAATAAAATCGACAGAGGCCAGCATGGAATTACTTTGATTAAATGATAGATTCTTTGATTCACTGTTGTCCCCTGTCATGGTTTAATCAAAGATGCTTGTCAAGGCAGCAGATAAGATACACAGATTTCTCAGAATCTTTTCATTTGTCTGGCACGTCCTGGTTTCAAGGTTACCTCGATCATAAAGTAGTGTTATCTCAGGATGGAGTGCAGGTCAACACTGAATAAAAGCTTCCTGGAAATGCAGTGCAATAGTGTGATGTATTATTTTCAGTGTTTCATCTTTTATTACCTGTGGATGACACCTGGAGTGGATATCTGTGAATGTTGAGTAGTCCTGTAATAAGCCATGCAGGACCAATCATATACTTAACTGAAAACATGTGAGGAAACAGAAAATTACCTACCATTATAAGTAATTTACAAGAAAGCATCCAAACAAATTATCTTGCCATCAAACGTGGAGGTTATGCATAACCGATGTTCCCTGAGGGTGGGAAACGAGGTAAAACACATCAGTATGGGGATTGCATCCTTGTGAGACCAAGCTGAAGAACCTCTCTCAAAATGCCTGTCAAGGCCAATGAGACTGTCGCAGGAAGGGGGAGTCCCGCCTTTCCCTGGGGCTACAAAGGACTCTGCACAGTCTCTGCTCCTCAATCTAAACTGCATTTCACCTAGCCAAATAATAGGCTGACTTGCATTGTGCCTTGTTTCCCTCCCTCAGGGAACATGTGTTATATGCATAACCTCCAGTTACCTTTCGGCCAGTACAGTTGGTACAACACATCCCAAAAACGAAATGAACTGGCCCTGATACAGCAGCCGTGATGACGTCAGCTATATCACCTTCCTGCTGAGAGCACAGACTGAGTGACTGAGTCCAGGCAATAAAACTTCATGAATGTATGTGGAGAAGCCAAGCCCGCAGCAGAGCACACATCCTCCACTGAAATCTCTTCAGAAAGGGCCCAAGATGCAGCTATACCCTTGGTGTAGTGCACACGCATGCTATCAGGCATTTGTGCACCCTTGAAGGCTTAAGCACACGAGATGGCCCTTATTATCCAGTGAGAAAGATGTTGCTTGGAAAATGCCTTCCCTTTAACTGGGTTTGCAAAACATACAAAAAGCTGGTTAGTTTCACGTATTTCCTTCGTTTGTTTAATAGACACGCGCAATGCATGTACCAAGCATAGATTATGCAGTCGCCATTGCTTTGGGGGCTGTGAAAAGGATGTGAGCTCAAAAGATAATGCCCTGTATGTACTTTAGGGATGTATGTGGGCTTAGGACGCAGTATCACTTTAGAGCTGTCTAGTGCAACCCTAACCCTCAGTGGAGATATTCGTCGCACTGCATCTCTGGCACCTCCATGATTTTTAACCGCAGGTGACGATGGGCGACAACCGTCTCAGCCTTTCCTGAGAGCAATGGTCACTGTACCGGAGGGGATAAAATCCACCGTGGAAGAGTGGGTTTGCTGCTTGCAGTGATTGGCCACGGTGCCAAGTGGATAGCCAGCATCTCGTCCATTGGAAGAATGTTAGCTAGCTAGGTGTGGAAAGCGACAGGAGCAGAGAGAGTTAAGTTAGCAGTTTAGCTGTGACAGTAGTAGTACAGTGTATGTACAGTTTGAGCTGTTCTGTCAGAGAATAAATGCTGCAACTCCTCAAGATTGAAGCTGAGTTCCCGTTTCTTGCTTGCCACCTGTTGATAAAAGTGGAGGGAGTTAACCTTGAAGTTAGCGGTGACTTCGGCCCTGGAGTAGTACACAAAGTCTCCCCTGTGCTTCCCGACCACGGCCGGGACGCTGAAGCGGGAAATGTTAACACAGGGCTCCCCTTGCCTGTGACAGTCTCATTGGCCTTGACAGGTGTTTTGAGAAAGGTTCTTCAGGTTGGTCTTGTGAAGATACAATCCCCATATTGATGTTTTGTGCCGAGTGTACTGACCAAAAGGGAACCTGCTTACTGATGTAGCTGGGCTAACAAGTTTGCCTTTGATGTACGTATTACCATTATATTCGAGTCACTGAGCAAAACATTTAATTGTCCTTAAAATTATAACATGTTCTGGAGATATTTTCAGAATCATCAAAAACTCTTTAAACTATCTGAATAAAAACAATAATCATCTTTTGACTCGTTTCTCAAGTTGCGACTGTATTTCCTAATCCAGGTAGCCAGAAATGACATATGTCCTTGCTCTTTTCTAGAAACTCAAAACATTAAAGAATTATTTTGTTTGAAATAATAACATATTGGAAAGAAACATCGATACATATTGATAATATATTTTTAAATTTTGGTTAATGTTGTACAATTTGAGTAAGTAGACATATAATATCTCGTACCTGTTTAGTTGGACCAGGAAAAAGACGCAACTTGGGAAATTTAAAAATCTTTTTTACTGTGCAGCGGATAGATATTTTTTTCATCCAGAAGCAGTGGTGGAAGAGGTATTCATTTGTACTTATAAAAGTACCAATACAGCAATGTAAAAATACTCCATTACAAGTAAAAGTACTGCAAAAAATTCTGCTCAAGTAAAAGTATTAGCAGTAAAATGTACTTAAAGTATTAAAGTGAAAGTACTCGTGTCATTCCCCTGACTGATATATTATTACATATGACATCATCAGATTATCAATACTGAAGCATCAGTGTGTAAACAGCATGTTACTGTTATAGCTGCTGCAGGTGGAGCTAGTTTGAACTACTTCATATACAATTAGCTAGTTTAGTCCAGTGGTTCCCAACCTAGGGGTCCCTCCAGAGGGTCACCAGATGAATCTGATGGGTCATAAGATCATAAATGGGAGAGGAAAGAAGAAAAACGCAAAAAGTTCTGATACACAAATTGGACTTTTGGACTTTTTCTCAAATCTTTGATTTTTGGTGAAATATTGGATCATTTGAACATTTATTGAAATTAAACCATGTCAGAAGTTTAGAGGGAAAAAAATCACTATTTGGTGGATCTGTTAACAACTCATAGACATCTGAAATGTGACCTGACTACACACTGCTTTTTGTAAGACATCAAAAGCCAAAAAGGTTGGAAACCACTGGTTTCATCTTTAACAATTTGTTGTATTTTAAAAGCTTGTTATATTATCCATTGTGCCAAATCTTCATCTGAAAAGTAACTAAAGCTGTCAAATAAATGTAGTGGAGTAGAAAGTACAATATTTCCCTCTGAATTGTAGTGGAAGTATTAAGTAGCATAAATTGGAAATACTCAAGTTGAGTACAATTACCTCAAAATTGTACTTAAGTACAGTACTCAAGTAAATATACTTGGTTACATTCCACCACTGTCCAGATGGTTAGAAGCGTCATTGAGGACTTTTGAAATACTTTTCCAAGTATATTCATAACAGAAATAAGTGTTGTTAAATGACCTTGAGGGTTTTAAAATGTCATCTGGTACATCTTTAAGATTATCAGATGCTTAGCTCTGTGACTCAAATGAATGGTAGAACATGAGAAGAATCTAGACTAACAAGTACACTGTATGTGTGTGTGGGTGTGCATGCAATCCTATTTTTGTGTGTGCCTGGGCGAGAGAGAGAGAAAGAGAGAGAGAAAGAAAGAGAGAGAGTGCATGCGTTATTTCTGCCGGGGTTCACACATTGAGTGGACAAACAATCTATTCCAATTAAAGTGAGCTGCAGCCCTGGTGACTGCAGAAGGGGCTGTGCTCCATCGGATCACATCATCCTTTGAAAAACCCCAGAATGGCTGATTGTGATTTGGAGGAAACAGGCCCCTTCAGGAACAACTAGTGTGGGCTGGCGGCAGGGTGAGGGGGTGGGTGGCAGACTGGCTCCAACTTAGTTCAGAAAGTTCCACAGCAAACAGTGTTACGGAGGAGGTGGAGGAGGTGGAGGGTGCACAAGGAGGAGGGCAAAGCTATTAATCCTGGCTGTAGCCCGGTTTACCGCTCTTACTGCATGTGGGGCGAGGAGGCAAATTAATTATGTGGTGGAGATTAATTAGGTGATGTTAAGGGAAATCTGTGACTGTAAAACTTTAGAGGGCTGCACAGCTGACTAGACTAATGGGGCGTTCATGAACTCTTAATAGATGCTACTCTGATGTTGAGTAGTGTGCACGCAGAGCAGAGAGAGAGAGAGAAAGAGGTAGAAAACTAGAGACCGAATCAGTGAGAGCAGAGTGACAATGTGTCACCTTTCAGCAGAAAGGATTCAGAAACCGTCATCTATGAGCATCTGAATTAACTAGAGCCAACAGAGTATAAAAAAAACTTGATTACATGTTAAAAGACATGCATTCAAGTATTGGAAGCAAAATATAGTTCAAATATCAAAAGTAAAAGTACTTTTTCTGCAGATAAATGGCCCCTTTGATTGTTATACTATTATATATTACATTAATACTGCTGCATCAATGTGTAAGTAGTATTTTGCTGTTGTAGCTGGTCAAGATGTGTCTAATTTTAACTACTTTTTTTTATATATGTTCAGTGGTTCCTATTCTGGGGCTCAGGATAAATCTGAGGGGTTTGTGAGATGACTAATGGGGTGGGAAAGAGGAAAAAATAAAGTTCCAAACCATAAATGTGTATTCATTTTTGAACTTTGACTGAATCTTCTCTTTGAAATATTGGACAGCTTTATCTCTTTTGTCTCAAAGAGTTATTTAAATGAAACCATCTGAGAAGTTTAAGGGGAAATTTCTCTTTGATGTAAACTGCTAACAACTCAGACATCTGAAACGTGACAAGTGGCCCCAATAAGGTTTGCTTTTTTGTAAAAGGTCACAATTAAAAAACAAGTCAATGTAGTGTATTTTACAAGCTTCTGATATTATTTTTTAATGTCAGAAGGAGAATTATAAAGTAGTCAAAATTGTAGTTAAATAGAGCTCTTGAGTGAAATGTACTTAAGTAGAGTTTTGGGGTAAATGTACTTAGTTATTTTCCACCACTATAGGTAAAGCTTTATAACATTTCCAAGTACCGTATATTGTTTTTCCTTCTTAAATAAGTGATTTTGCAGTGTGTGGTGTTGACAGGGGTAAACAGGTTTATCTGGAAATTGCGTCAGTCCCTCTTCGACACAGAGAAAGGTGACATTGAAACAGCGTGCTGTATTCTTGATTTCAAGTAAAGAAACTGCACTACTGCAAGTTCCTCCAGATGTAGCTGCTTTAAAAGGACCATCTGGAGACCTGACACCTTCAAAGCAACACTAAGAGCAGAACACATCCAGCTCTGTGTTATCACTGCTCATGCCAAGTTACCCAAGCGGCTGTCTGATAAACTCATAACAGTTCAGGCACCACCTTGCACCTTAACTCTGCATACTCTTTCTGTTAATTCTTTCTCACCATCTCCTCGATGCCTGCAGCCAAACCTGTTCTGTTGATAGCCATTGATAGTCTTACTCAACACTGTAACCATAAAAACATATGTTAACTGCAGGCAGATTCCTGCCCTCTGAGGGAAAAAGAATGAAAGAAAGAAATAAGGCTTTGGTCTGCATTTAAAGGGCAATGAGGTTAACATCCTGTCTGCAGAGTTCCAGTAAGCCCCTGAATAAATCTAGGCCATATTCAAATATGAAACAGCTACCGTAGGTTTTTGGAGCTTAATGTCTTTGAGACGGTGCTGCTGATGTTTTCAAAGTAGCAATAAGATTTGAATAAATAATCCCTCGCCTCTCTAAAAAAACTGAGTAAGATCGCAGCCTTGAGCATAAACAACTTCTCTTTTGATTTCTCATGGTTCGGATTATTGGAGTTTGCCTACCTGCCCACTCTCAATTCTCTTACACTAATTCTAATTTATGAAGCTAAAATACCTTCCCCATGTGTAAAAAAAACAAACAAAAAACAACACACACCCTGACAATTATCGTAAATATTAATCATCGGAGGATGAGGAGAAACATGACAGACATGTTTAACTACTACTTCCTCAATAACACAAAGGTTTTTTGTTTCATTTTTAAATATAGAAAGCAGTTTGTGGTGTACACTCATTTAAGCAAAAAGAGGGTGACCAAACAGGAAATTCAAGGCAGATGAGATTGTAACTGATAACATGGCCCCATTGTCTTTGTATGCAGGTAACAGGAAGTGCTATTAAGATGGTGAAAATGTACCGTCTATAAATGTATATGTGATCAGTAATCCACAGAGATGTGTGCAGCCTATGCACAGACACATGCTCATGCCTGCTAACTCATAACTTGAGTCATCCTCTTCGTTTGTTCTGCTCTAAGACAAACTGCACAGCACACTGATACATGATGGATGAATAAAAATAGATTAACAAAAATAAAACCCAAACCATCAGACTAAAAATAAAATACATCTTTATTATGGTATTAATTCTTCACTTAAAAAAACACTTTACAGTACACCGTAATGATCTGCAATATATATATGTATATATATATGCACAGGAGCATTTATATAAGACCTAACTGACTCTAACATAAAGAAACATTTGAGTAACAAAAAGGAACATATTCAGTACGACTTGTGCCTGAAAGTGACTGAGAAAATTATAGCAGCAGGTAAATGTCCTTCAGAACTCTAGATACAGTTAAACGTTAGTGTCATATTATATGAAGTGAAACATGAAGGTGTGATAATATTAAACTGCTGGGTACTTATCCTTATGTAACACGTTAACTGGCACAGTCTAAAATTCAAATGTCATTACCAGTGTCATGATAAGTCGTCTGCTTTGATCAGACGACCAGCTGAACAGCAGCTGAGTGTTTCTAACAGTACAGAATGACAGTAAAATGCATATGTTTAGACAATGGAAATAAAAAGACATGTACTGACAGAGCATGTCATGAACCGCAGTCTGCCCTGATATTTGGCTCGATAATACAAATGTACTAGTACAAAAATAGATTTTTAGTTTAAATTTACATTAGCTTCGTCTCTTTATCTACTTTGTTAGTATGGAAAACAGGACAGCTCATGGAGATGATCCCCACTGAAGTAGGCTCTGATGCTTTAAGCAACTCTACGCCGAACTATTGAGACTCAAACAATCACTTCCAGTTGAATGTTCGACCCACCAGCTCAAAGAACTTCTTGTTGGGTTCATGAAAGAACTGGTAGAGTTTTTGCAGGATGGCGGGGGCCACTTGAGGGTGAGCCCTGCCTTTTGAATCGTGTAAACACCGCTCTCGCCCGTGGTCTCTCAAACAGTAGAATCCCTTGGTTTTATTAAAGTAAAAATTTGAAGCATTTATCTGAGGCTCCAGCTTCAAGAACCTCTCAACCTTTTTCATCTCAGGTAAGGGGTCCCTGATCAGTTCATCCCCGTCCACAACGTGGATGCTCTCCAGTGGAAAGTACTGCAGCCAGTTCTGCATGTGCATATAGTACAGGCTGCGATTGAGAGCCTTGTATCCCAGATTGATCTCCCCGTCCTTCACCAGCACAGACTCGATGGGTTGGTAGCACTTGTGTTTCTGGAGACGGTTGTAAAAGACCTGGGTGTAGTCCGAAAGCACCCGCTCAGTGGGGTCTCTGAGGATGAGCAGCAGCTTAATGTCAGGGTTCATCTGATGGATACGTTTGGGGACTTTGCTGGAGGTGAAGTAGGCGGGGGTCTTCTCTACTGTGAGCTGGTCAGGGAGGGCGTAGGGCATCTGGCTGAGATACCAAGGCAAGCCCTTCTGAAAGTGACTCTCCCAGTCAAAGAAGTGCACTTCGTTCTGAGCCGCTGCAACTGCACTGTGCAGACTGAGCATCTCAATCAGTGCCCTGGTCCCACCTTTTCTCACGCCAATAATTAGAATCTGCGGAAGTTGTTGGAGGGTCCCATTGGGATGGCTGGTGGTCCCATTGTCTGCGGGCGATGAGGTGGGAGGTGAGGGCGGCCCCTCGTCAGCCACCGGCCTGGAGGGGATGGGAGGAGACTGCACTGCAAAAAGCAGCAGCCCGAGGAGCAAGGCTGCCATGAGGGAGGTCCTGACCCTGGAGGATTTCAGCCTGGCGAAAGCACCAAAACTGTATCCCACATTGAAAGAGCAGCTGCCTGAGGACAATGGTCCAATTGAAACGCAAAAAAAGATGCCTCTTCTCTGCCAGTAGCAGTGACTGCAAAGGAAGAAAACAGCTGTAATTACAGGATACCTGGTGTGTATTTGGCAGAGAGAAAAACATCTCAGGAAACACTAGATCACACGCCTTCACACATATAAACATGCATGATCATGTATTACAAGCACTGACAGTTTAAGGATTCAAAGTCCACAACTTTGAGGAAGAAATATCTGCACAATATTGTATTTAAATATACATACATTCATACATATATATATATACACACACACACACACATACACACACACACACACACATACTCAGTAATCAATAACTGATTATCAGTGCGGTATTAGTCTACAGTTCAATATACCAGTGTAATTTATTTAACTGTAATGCTACAATATATAAAAATCATTTTTTTTTAAAAAAATTACATTACCTTGAAAATGAATGTTTAATAGCCAATTTTATTAAATAAAATGTGGATGAGCTGAGTTTCAACATATACTCATATCAGAATTATAAATATAACAATAATTAAATGCGATACTGCAAAAATAATAATGCCTAATAAATCCAGATGTTCAAGAGAAAAAGGCAAACAGTGAACCTTAGGTCGGGGATATGTATAGGCTACGGGAACAACAATCACAGCGGTGCATTGAGCGCGGACAGAAACTGGACATTATAACCTATGTGCTCCTTAGGAACCAAGTTTTACGCAGCATTACATATTTTTGTTCCAATCTGACAGTCTCAGTTTGTCTACTTCGCTCCTTTGCGTCCGCACTGACCAAGAAAGATGCACGAGGTGCCGTGAATTTCTTACCTTTTCAACTATAATCCTCCACTCGTCAAAGATTTCATTTCGTGCAGCTTCTGCGGTTTTCAGTTCTCAGCACCGATACTTCCAGACAAACAGCAGGGACGTATGATCCAGTTTCTGTATATTAAATTGTTCCCGAGCGCGCACAAACTCGCCTCCGACCAGAGTGGGCAACTTCACCGGAGCGCCTCTTCTGTCCTGTGTATCAGATCTAGACGGTCGCCCCGATTTTTGAGTGTCAGCTGTTATGTGTACACGCCCACATTACGCCTGCTGGACCACTCCCCCCTCTGACTCATGTTGTTGTAATGTTATGGTATTTGACGCCAGATAACGCTGCTGGTATGCAAGATATGACAGGACGAACTGAAGCAGGTTATCCAGGTGTGGGACTTCGTGGTCACACGTGTAGAAATTTGGTAAAAGCACAAAAAAAGAAAGGAAGAAAGAAAGAAAGTGCAGAACAGAATAAGTCTTGTGGTTGTGTGATAGAGCAGAAAATTGCTCCAATCTTGCAGGGAGTATTTTTGCAGAAATTGCTCTGATTAAAGGCTATTTACCAAGAAGTCCAAAATATTCAAATCAAAAGAGTTTGATTTGCTCCATACAGAAATTTGTAGCCCATAGAGAGCCTTCGCCTTCTTAAGATTCGGCTTGAAAAAGGCTATTCAGTGGCGCCTCCAGGAGTTCTCTGTTCATTCTTTTCCTTTCAGGGGAAATCAATGAAAGAGACAGACCAGTTATTCATCCCTAGCATTCTTCTCCTCCTTTGTCCACAGTGCAACTGCGTCCGTGGGTAGTTGGCGAGTCCGATTTGCACATTCTCACCACCTGTTGAGCTGTTTTTCTTCTTTGGATTTGTTCAGAATCCATCCTATAACAGTTTGGCAACAGCGGGTCCAAAATGTGGCTCCAATCAAAAGTGCAGAGTTACTGATGGTGAATTAAAGCCATTGTTGTATTTCACAATATCCTCTCTGAGTCACCTTTGCATGTAAAGTCATTGCGAGAAAGTTTGAATGAGAGTGAACTCACAGGTTTGATGAGTAAGTGACACATCACCAAAGTTAAATAACCTGACAGTTTGTATCACTTTTGCCCCGGCCTGCACAGATGAGGAAAACCATGAGAAACCTGCTGGGAATGTAGATTTACGCAGATGTGACATGAGCAAGTGAAGCTGCCTCTCTCTCTCTTTTTTTTTTAAAGGTTATTTTCTGGCATTTTTGTCTTTATTGGATAGTGGACAGTGAAGAGGCAGACAGGAAATAAGGGGAGAGAGAGACATGCAACAAAGGTCCCTGGCCAGAATTGAACCAGAGACGTTGCAGTTATGTGGCATGTGCAGTTACCATTCAGCTACCGTTGCGTTGCATTGATTTGAGTTTGTTTTTTAATCAAATCTTTTTCAGCTGTAATTGGATGGTAGAGCACATGTATAACCTGTTTCCCATGCTGATGTTATAACGGGGGAAAGCTTAATGGCTTTGCAGCTGAATATGGATGCATCTGATTTTATCCATGTTTGCGAAAATTTTCTGTTGTGTAGGTTATTTAAGTGAAGGCCATTATACACATTAAAGCAACACTCTACATACACCAGAGAGCTACAAGCGGGAGGTTTGGAACCACAGTAAAAGGTCACGTCTGACCCCACTTCTTAAATATATCCTTCCCTTGGAAAAACATGTGCGATTTTGGTGATTTCAGTAAATAAAGTGTAAGTGCTGATACGGCCAAGAGTTTCCTCACATTGGTTTTTATTTGCAGTTTAATAATCCTGCTGATTCTGCCGCCGTGTCTCCTGGAAGTGTGAATTCAGCGAAGTGGTGGGGCCAGCTCGTAAAATATACAGTAATCCTGCTTTGAGGATCATGTGAAGCATCCAACCACATTAACATGACAATGGTACATATTCACACAACATAAATACCCTCAGTGCCACCTCGGAGCCTTTCCTCAACCTCAACTGTAAATAGTTAAACAGGATGAAATAACAACTACTCATCTGTGCTTGTGAGTATAGTTTGGTGGTGTAGTAGTGTCACAACTCTATTTTTCATTTTTAAAGTTATTAAATATTTCTCTTTAACAGGTTAAAAGAAAGTAACAGACAAATTAAATGTTGTGTTTTATCCAAACAAATCACTTTACATTCAAGACAGACAAATCTTGCAGCGTCGCTACTCGATCGGCATGCTTGAAAAACATTTTCTTTGGGACTAGTGCCAACTGTGTGCAGCATTAAAAGCAGGTTTTATCTGGCTCTGGAAGGCTTAACAGATTTCAAGTGGGTACACAGATTGTTATGGGTAAATATATGATATGAATGTACTGTGCTGGTCATGTCTGTGATCACAATCTGCCTGTGAAATTACAGGGAAATCTAAATATGTGTTCATGTATGTTTTACCTACTCGGAGAATAAATGTTAAACGCCAAGACTGTGCAGAAGATACTCAACACAGCTCTATTGTCTGTTAACGTCATGTAAACTCCTGTAAAAAGTCACCTTTGGAGGGCGAACATATGTTCTCTAACTAAAACAGAACTGTAGTCATATTTAGGTTAAATTTATTGCTGTATAACACGTGGACAGCTTTGTACATTAGATATTTCTGTTGAGGAAAGTATCACCGATTGTCTTTTTCACGGACACTGAGGTAGAGCTTATTCATTTCAATATTCCTGCAGGCTCTATAACTGGTGTAACATTAAACTGTTTTGCACTTTGTATTATTGTTTTTCATCTACTTTCCTCACTAAACCATTCCTATTTCTTATTATTAGCTTTCGATAGAGCACAGCTATGCGTTGCTACCCTCAGGCTACAAGTGGTAATGCTGTTTGACTTTTATTCTCCACATGAATATTCTTATTTTTGAGACAGAAATTAGAATTTCCTGTAATGCTCATTCAGTTTTTTTTATTCTTCTGGAAGGGGAAATATACTCAGTATATCACATTTCTTTGTCATTCAAAACACCTGAGGAGGAACAACTCATATTTTTCCCACTCAATGGCTATTATTTCCTATGCCATAATTTTACAGTTTAATTATATGCACTGTGAATCATCACCTGCCACACACCCACCTGTAGCACACTGTGGGTCACCGAGCTCGTTCTATAGCTTGAGCTATTTAATGAAACACTGTACTTTGTTCAAATGGGCTCACAGTACGGCTCATAACTGCAATTATTCAAGATGGTGATACGAGATGATGGCAAATGATGCAAATGATAATAACGTAGAATGAAGCTGATGATGTATCACTAGCTGTGAGTGTCATAGTAGTCTAAACGGAGAGGGGCGTTATGAAAGCGTCAGAGAAATACAGAGAAACATTGCCAAATTAAATCATTGTCTTTGTTGTGGAGAGTTTTTCAGATGCAAAGCTACAGTTGTGCACTGTAGCTGTAGACTTTTCCTAATGTGACAGACACGTTTAATAACAGGGGGGTTTATATTTGTTTCATGGGAAAAGTTGGCATGTTGAAGCCAGTTTCAGTTCCCAGGTGGTAGCTCCTAGGATTGGCTCAAATACCTGTGCTTGTGGCGTGACGTGCCTGTGGTCTAGAAAAGTATAATGGAAGTTTATCACTGCAATCTGTCAAAGGAATTAAAGAGAAAAGCTCAGCAATCTTAATCCCCTTTGATTGCGAGATCGAGATCATAGAACTGATAGATGAGTTCAAGTTTTAGATTCTTTACATTTTTAAAAAGTTTGCATGTCAAGAAATACATCTATAACTGAAAAGTCCATCTGCTGAAGAAGACCATGTGTTACAGCTGAAAGCTCCTGAAAAAGCCAGTAAGTGGATGATATCGTTTGATATTGTTTTGTCAAACTACCTTTTCAAAAAAGGTCAAGAATGAACTTTTCAACATGTAAGCCAACACAGATGAGAAACCCTAACTGTGCTGTGGCTGAAATCGTAACTGCCACTGAGCTTGCATGTGAACTGATCCGTCTCCATGACAACTCTATCCGCTGATGAAGACTGTGATACGGTTGAAAGCCCCTGCAAAAGCTAGTAACCGGACCTTGAGTTGGGATGGTTTTGTTAGAAGCCTATTAACGTTTGTACTGATTGTCAAAACTGGAATTAAAAAAGATGTTGAGTAGCAGAAATATATGATACGACTTACTAACCTAGATGAGAATTAGCTACTGGAAACCATCATATAAAAAGGTGACTGACAGTTTTGTCCTGTTCTGACTGAATGACTACAACGCTTGCTTGACAGTCATTGGTTTTTATTTCTGCCTCAAATTGGAAAAAAGACATGGCAGCTGCTTAACGGGCTTTCTCTATTATTTTATTTATTTATTTTTAGAATATGAAGATAATATTTTATATAAATTCTATACATTTTCTATCTTTAGTTTTGCAGAATGACCACCGCTCCACCCGGCTAAAACCTTTGTAAGGTGCTGGAAGCATCTATGAGTCCAAACTTTCACTTTATTTTGAGCTTTCAGTCTATCAGACCTTCATCAGGGCACACATGATTCAATATTGAAGATGAAGTGAGAGGGGTAGGGGTAGGGGTGGGCGTGGGGAGAGGTGGTTTGGGCTCGATCGTCATGCCCGGGCATGCTCAGTGACGTTAAACTCGTGAGAAAGCATCAGTGGTGCTACATTGGAAACGAGTATTTCACAATGACTCATCTGGGCTGCCGTATAAACACATGCAGTGGATTGCAGGGTGAAACTAACTTACAGGGAACTGCTGGTTTCTTTGATGACGGGGGAGATTTCCCTGATATGATCTTCATTAATGACTAATAAACAATACAAAGGGTTTATTTTGGCATCTGGTTGACAAGCATTCTAAATAAAGTAAGCATAGCTGTTTCTCTTCACATAAAAGCTTTCTGCACAGTGTTTTTACTTTATTTACTGGATAATACAGTATCCGCATTATTATTTTATCTTGAGGTAAAACATTACCAATTAAACATGATCATGAAACAAATAAGCTTTTTTGTTTGTCGACATTTACGCACAAAGGCAGAGAGAGGAAGCGGTTGTTCTGTAACAGTAAACATCATTATCAGTCAGGAGATGAGCTGCTGTAGATGCTGTATTTTCTGCAGGTTTCCAGTTGTGCAGAACGATGAGGGATTACTATTTATAACCCACAATAAACGCTGAAGGTAAGAGGAATCTCTCTATCGGTAATTACTGCAGAATTTGGCGTCTGTGCCAGGTGCAAATCCTTGGAAATGGCCCTCATTACGGGAAGGCTCGCAGACTGTGGCTAAGAAGTGAGGATAATGACAGTCTGGGATTAACCCTGTTTCCAACTCCCTTTACTCCTCTTCCTCCAAGCCCTCCTTCCACAGCCACCACCAGCCAACCCCTTCTCTCCCATCCCTTCTCTCAGACAATGTGAAAACTTGCCGGAGGGGGTTTTGATCATCCTGTGATGCAGTGCTGTGACAGGCCTCAGACACAGATATTTACTTTCCCACTCAAAGAACCGCAACTCTGAAGATTAGTGGAAAAACTTCTGACACAGCTGCAGTTGAAATATTTTACTACACCGCAACCAGCCGGTACCTCTCTCTCTCTCTCTCTCTCCCCACCTCAAAAGGGAACTGGATGCTTGGATGTGTTTGTATGTGAATGTGAGTGGTGAAATGTTTTTCATCTGCTCTCATTTTCTGCAGGTACTTATGCTGCCCCCCTTCCTCCTCTCAAAGTCAGGCCAGGGTTTACTATGACGTCTGAATCAGCCAGCTTTTTCTATTTAAAAGGAAGTTTTCAAGCATATGAAAAGGGGGATTAGCGTCTATTTCCACTAAATCCACTTGAGTGCATTTTAAAACTCTGCCTGATCACATAAAAAGTAATTCAAATAGCAGGTCTTCCATCTTGGTATTTGGTGATTCTGAAGGCAGCGAAGAAATTTTCTATTTCATATCCAGCTCTGTTTGTTGAGAATTTTATGTGCTCCTTAAAATAAAAATGTATATTTAATGGTGGATGTAAAAATACACTGGGTGACCTGCAAGAATGTGCTGTCAAAAATAAACTAGTTTTAAGATGAGATCCTAGGGAGACACCCTCTGTTAGGTGGAGTGGAGCAGGTGGACACAAATGCAGGAGACTGCAGGGAAAGCAAGAACAAAGAAAAACCTCTGGCAGATGAAGTCAAGACAGAATACAGAACAAAGCAGAGCAACTCAAAACCAAGACTTTAATACAAACTAAACTAATGAAACAACAACAAACAAGTGGCAAGACACAAGGACAGGCTGGGAGCTGATTGGCTGGGGAAGACACGGGGAGCAGGGCAGGGCTATCGAGACTGATGCAGGACAGGTGTGGAGCACAGGATCACAGAAGGGAAACAGAAAACCAAAAAACCCCAGAAAACACAATATAACCATGCAGAAACTGTCCCAGCACTCACATGAACACAACTTAATTAAGTGCACAATGAGCACACAGCAGAATAAACTTAGCAGCATACACTGCTGTTGACAAAAACATGAATAAATCAGCCTGCCAAGCGGAGTGGTCGTCATATTAAGGCTGCATGTAACGACATGAATTGAACTCAAAGACAACTGCAGCTCTGAATAACGTAACTAGTGTTTCAGTTCGCTTTAGTGTTTAGTTCCTACGAGATTCAATGTAGCGAGCAACAGTATCTCAAGTGGCCCTTAAATATAATCTGCAACCTCTTTTATCTGTCCTTCCTCCCACTCAGTCAAGTCTTAAACAGGCAGAAAAGCCTGAGGGCATCTGGTGGACTGGTGGAGAGAAATAGAGCCACACTGGGACAGAACCATAACACCTTCTCTTTTTTTAAAAGACAATATATTAAATATTTTGCTATAAAATTCAGTGATCAACACTCTGGAGAACTGATAATGTCTCTACCAAAATGTTGGGAAGGATAAGTTTAGGGCAGTTGTAAGACACTGGAAAAAAATCACCTTGTGTTTACAGATGTTTCAGTTTACAGTGTAAATACCTGAAAACATGAACTGACCTGTCAGATTGAAACCAGAGCAGATGTTGAACTCTGAGTCAGGTGTTCAGGTAAAAGGTTCCTGTAAAACCAAACTCTGTGAAAAAATGTGGAACACATCAACACTATGTGATTATGGAATTTAAATGCTTTTTTTTATTTTTAGCTTTATTTACATACGTTAGTTCCACTAAGAAGATCAAAAGACTCGACCAAGAGCAGCCACAGCACAATTAGTTACTGTCTGAAAAACAAAAAAAAACAACAGCATGTAGGAATTAATGCACACACAAGCTGGCTCCTTTCAAAATTTAACAGGCACCATACTGAGCATTTTCATTTACTGCACTTAATTTGTCTAATACTAAGAGAAAAACCCCTCTGTTTAAAGGTAATCAGGTTAACACCCTCTATTCAGTGGGGTAAAACATGGCATGAGGTTCAGTTCTTATCGAGTCCATGCAGCTGTCGTACTTTAATGCACAGGAAAAGTCTTCCACATGCAGTACCAACACAGAGTGAGAAGGTTTTATCCAGAGTCTTTCTCTCTTTCTGTTGTATTCATTTGTTATTGTGTGCTACTACTGCTACTTTTATGGTGAAATATTTTATGAAACTTGAAAGAGCATGTGTCTAAAATAAGTCAAGTTTATTTGTATAGCACCTTTCAACAACAAGGCAATTCAAACCGTTTTATATAAAACATGAAAAGCATTAAGACAAGATGCAAAAGTTAAATGTGGAATAAAAAAACAAGCTAAAATAGAATAAGACATATAAAACAGGAGAGTAAAAGTTACAGAGCCGCTACAGCGCAGTCCAAGATGTTAATCCAAAGCCCCAAATTTGATTTACTACAAGGCAGCAGCAGTAGAACAAAAAAGTTGTGGAGTTAAAAGTGTTAGAATTCACACATAATTTAATTTAATTCCAGCCTTGTGTTTATTTTGATATCTACAGTACATTTGTGAAAAACTATGTAAAAGTTTTGATGTAAACTATGAAAGTCATAACTTCAACTTTCATCAGGGGGCCAAATATTTTTGCTGGAGGGCCAGTTTTGGCACATTTGCCTACCACTGTGCCAGGCTATATTACCTGATGCACTGTGTCAAAATAGTTAAAAGACTTCAATCATTTAGTATTCCAGTATTAGTAGTAGTATAATATTCCTATAATAGCACCATAGGCACAGATTTGGAAAAAATGGAATATAATATGCATAAATATGTTTTAATTGGTGTATAATCACCTGGAAATAAGCACTTTATAACTACGGAGGGAGCGGGTCCTCTTTCACTGAGCCCACCATGTTCCAGTAGCCCAGGACGGACAAACCAAACACTGACTCTAGCGAGGGCCTTGCGCGTTTTTAGCGAGTTTCGCGGCCACCGTAGGATTTCCTCCATGTTTGGAAGGGAATGGAGGGGGGAGGGGTATTCATCTGGTTGCAATCTTCAACCTCACCGCTAGATGCCACTAAATCCTTCACACTGGCCAACTGTCGGTTACTAGGGCGCCTTAAGATGGTGTATTTAAATTGATGATGGCCTGCTCACTTTTCTTCTCACAGTTTAGTTAATCAAGCTCACCTGATTATTATCCGACCATTTTGCTTCTGGACAACTTTATAGAGGAAACAATCGTGTTTTTGTCGCGCTCATCACTGCTGCTACCTGTATTCATACACTCCTCTCGACGGCCGTTAGCTAGTTTCACTAACTGGCCTCAAACTGCGCAGTTTCAACCGGAAGTGGAGTTTACCTGTCCTGTCTTGCCGCTAGCAGCTTGTGACCACACCGACTCATCACCATCAGCCAGATACATCTCAGATGACCATAGCTTCACTTCACACAGGTAATAAAACTTTGCTGCTTGTGTTAACATCAGTGTCTCCACTTGCTCTGTTTACTAGCTAGCTGAGTGTCTGTTTGTCAACATGGCTGCCATGCTGACGCTGACTTTAATAGTTTTGACACAAACCTGCTGCTGGTCCATATTTTGGTTGTTGGCTGTTAATTCCTGCTCATCTGCTGCTAATATCAAGCTGTGTTCATTATTTGCTTTTGTTTGAACTATGAATTGATGTCTTGTGGTGGCTGCGTGAACTAATTTTGTCTTGGTTGTTGTTTGCCAGGTGTGTAATTATGCTTATATGCTGTTGATTTACATTGTGCTGAAATATGAATACTCATGCCTGAGTGGTATTTTATGGCTTTGTGTTTGCTGCTTATATTCTCTGGAGCTGCTGCATTGCCCTTGGAGCTTTCCTTTGGCTTTATTAATGTAAACTCAGGATTCTAGTAGATTGTACTGTCACACTGTACACTGTAAAAACTTAAATTCTTGTTATTTTCAAGGTGTCCAACTATATGTAGCTAAGAAAAAAAACAAGTCAGTCTCTTGCTTCAACAAAAACATAAAAACTTAAGCTACATGTGACTCATGACAAAGTGTGAACGTTCTGTTAACTTGGGTTCTTCAGTTGTGGAAACATTTCAGGTATTATAAAATGCACATATTGACTGATTGTCCAACTGAGCGTTCACTTAACTCATTAAATTTGCTTAGAAAATTCACTTATTTGCACACTTCCCAGCCAGCACGCATTATATATTGGGTCAAAATTCCCTTAAGTCTTCTTTTTATTACTTTGGGAAAAGTTATGGTGATTATTATGTAACATTTTCAAAAAAAAATTGCAAAGATGATGAAGATAAGTGTCCTCTTCAACCACACACTATTTCATTGTAGCATATTTCTGACTCATGTTTAGGTGTGGCTGTCAGCAGCAGTAGATCACAAGCTGAAGCATCAACTGAAGATGCTTTAGTGGTGAAAAATAAATCGTCTAACAACTCTTGACAATTGACTGCAGTTTTCTTGAGTGAAAACTTCAGTGAATCTAAGCAAATAAAGGTTTTTTTTTTTTTTTTTTTTTTAACATGTATGAAGAGTTTTGTATGATTTGATACCTAACAGTGGAGCACAGTTTGCTTCATTTTATTTGTGGGTTTGTACACATTTAACATACTGTGAAACATATTCTTATTGATCGTAATATTTATTTAAGCCATACAACCCAGCCCTAGTTAACTAGGAAGTTAACACGGACTTAATCACACATAGGATAAGTAGTCGCATTCATCTTTGTTCATATGCATCATATCCATCTAAACATTAGAAAAATGTTCTCTACAAAAGTTGAATAGGTTAATGTGACAGCTTTCTTTACTATTCTTCATATTATAATTATGTTTAAACATTTAACCTTAACATTTCATTAAAAAAAAATGCTGCCTGTGAATTTTTCAAATGTGTTCATAGTTTACAGCCATCTGCTGCATAGCTGACATGTCTTTGCCTGCTGCTGCATATCAGGTGGATTTCTGTGTTTGAATAAGTGATTGACTGAAGTTAAATTTTCTGTCGTTTGAATGTTGAATTTCTGTCATTGCCAGTGAACAACACATCAATGAATCTATTCATCCATCCATCCATCCATCCTTATATTCTTGAATATTATTTCTTCTAACGAAGCCATTATTGGTGAAATCACTCAGGTATGTGTGGTAGCACAGTTGCCAAGTAATGTGCTGACAACAGACTGGTGTTGACCTGTATTGCTCGCTGTCTTTGCTGTAACCTCTGCACTCTATTGCAATTGCAGCAATTTGTTTTGGAGTCCTGAGTAAGCTCACTTTGTAGAAACTGCCAAGGTGGGAGGTTCAGTTCACAGTGATGTGGGGAACTCTGGAGACGTGTTTAAAGTTGGACATGCAGGGAGAACAACATGGAACCTTGAAGTGGCAGAAGTAATTTTTTATAAAAAAGGCCACCCAGTTACTGTTTGCATAACAGCAGTGATAAAGCTTGTAGCTAGCAGCGTCAACACAAACAATATGTTCCGATGTCGTGCTTTGACTCAGACTCCACTTCCCTGGGAGCTCGCTGTCAGTTTCAAAAGCTCCAGCTTGTATGAAACAAAAAGCTGTTTCAGTGCATAAAAGCGGCGTTGCAGTCTGTGCAAAGATGAATTATGGCCTTGGATTGTCAAACATATGTCAGTATGGCATTTTGATTGAAAACTGAAAAGGAGTTTGTGAACAGCTGAAGGTGAAGCTCCTGTAAATGGTTTATTTCTCGACATGTGTTGTCATTTGATGTGATATGCAGGCTGTAGGTGGGTTCAAATTTTGGAGATAAGTGAAAATCTCACCGCCAGTATCTTAAAAATTAGTGCGATAATAATCTGGTTGCAAGATAGAGGAATATTCTGTACGGTTTGGATGATGTATAAAAACCCGCACAGGTTGAGTTCTTCCTCAAGCATCCGTCATGCCTGTTTCAAAGAGCCCTACTGTACACCTTGAGAGGACAGGGCAGGAAGAGCGAGTTAAATTGGCCAAATCTTTGAGCAAATAGGGTGGCCACACAGGGCAGCTGTTAGGAGTCCAGGGAGGCCACTTATAAAGGCCAGCTGTCATACAGAGGTGTGCTGAGAAGAGAGAGAAAATCAATGGCCATAATTGCTCAATAACAGTCCAACCATGGAGGTGTGGGGAGCGGGGGCACGGGTCACAGCAGACACAGTGACATGCATTTGCTCACAGTGTGCACTTTGCATTTTTTTTTTTTTTTTTTCTACATTGCAAGTCAACTACGACACAACCAGCAGCTATACTGAAAACCAGCTGAAAAAATCTGCTTTCCTTTTGCATTAAGTTAAAAGTTACTTTTACTTTGTTTCCACAGCTTGTGTTAATTTTTCACAGCCGTCTGTGCCACCAGTCACCCTGATTTACTTAGGAGCCAGAAAAACTGGTATCCTAGCAACAGAAGCAGATATCCGTACTTTGTTTGTTCTGTCACACAATGTGTATGTGTGTTACGTATATGGTGTGTGTGTGTGTGTGTGCTCAGTGCATGCATGAGGGTGTGCATACATGAGAGTGTTTGCATGTGTGTAAGCTTCTCTATAGAAACTAGCAGTTAAAATGCAAACCGACACCTCACTACTGCCTGTAATGGCTCTGGATTTATCGGCATCTGTGTGAAAGCTGTTTACATAGTGCCCTCCACTGTTACCAATCGCCATGATAATGCTGTCAGACAAGGCTTAGTGAGCCCATTCCTCTGTCTCACCTCACTTGGTAATGTTTACACACCAACTTTAAAGCGGGCCCCACAGTACTGCACGCCCATTCTGATCCAATCCTACAACAAACCTGACCTCAGTGAGGTCACTGGTGGAAGGATGCCGGCTGACCCTTTTTTTTTTTATAGAGAATTTCAACATTCCCACTGTGGATGATTTAAATCCATAGAATAAAATTTCCAAATCTAATTTCCAACAACTGGATCTAATAAAGTGTAAAAGAATGGATGGAAGGCATCCAGCAGTCCCTGTGAGAGGTGCGGTTTGCTTTGCATTGGATCTAATTGAATTACTGATCTATTCCTCGGAACCTCTTAAGATTTCAAAGCGCTGTCATGTTTTACATAAGCTTGCTTTAGTCATGATATATTGTGTTAATAGGAGAGTTTATAAATAGCTATAGCTTTGATGCTTTTTGGACAAGATTTTGAAGAAAGACATTTGAAAAGAAACCTCATAAGACCTATAAGAAACCTTGTCGTGGTTACTGTGTTTAACACAGGCACGAATGACCCAATACAAGATACAGAATGTTTCAGATGACAGTAATATGCAAGCTTCAGGCATAGAATGATTTTGCAGAACTATGAACAATAAAGCATCTGTAAAAAGTATCTGTAGATTAATCACAAGCATATAAATTCATTCAGCTAGTAGTCATGGGTTATCCTAACCACAGAAACAGTTCATGAGAAAACTGTAAGAAGTGACACCAGAATCAAGCATCCACAGGACTCACCACAAAAATAACATTTGTTGTTTTGTTAAAAGTCCCCTTCCAGTAATAAATGTGTTTTTCTGTTACTTCTTTCTGTTTGAGTTTGACTGTGCAGAATGATGTATGTGCAGAGTTTGACACAAGAAGGCTGTTTTTATATTCATCTACTGAAAGTGGAAAGTTTCTCTGTGCTCACCGAAAATTTGAGTTTAACGCACGTAACTACGAGCATGATTTGTGACATCACAACTAGTTTGGAACCAGTCATGGTCCAGTATACAATTCCAAACTTGAAGTCTCCAGTTCACATATGCTGGAAATAGACTCATTTCAGTGAAGTACTGTAGGAGACAGCTTGTGTCCAGCAGTTAAACTTTTGAAATGAACTGTATTTGCATATTCATAGAGTCTGGATTTTTAATGCGGTAGACAGAGAAGATGCCTTTTTTCAGGATTTTTAATATGGTAACTGAACTTTTTTGTAGAAAAACATGTCAGACACAATTTATTATTCCAAGCAGAGGATTTTTATGTTCTTAACAGGAGTCTGGAGGGGATCTTAAGAGTCACAATTCCCATATAAAAAGAAGTTGTTTTAGGTATCTTGTCTGTCAGGAACAAAGGCAGCGATGTTGTTAAAGAGCCACAAATCCTGATAGAGACGATGCTGGTTTGGTTGGTTGGATGGGTCAAAAAATTTCACAGGAGATTGTCGAAACATTGGTTTCTCTTAACCATGACAATGAAGGCTCTCCTAACCTTAACCATGTTGTTATTTTAACCCAAAATGTTGTTTTTGTGCCTAAACATAACCAAACCTTAATTGTCACATCATAAAGTGCTTTTATGTTTTTTTTAACTGTGATTAGTAACGGTTTTGGAGGACACTGACAAATGATGTCGTCCTGCTGATCGAGGTGGCAGATCAGGAAATGCTTTTATGTATTGTTCTGGAGTGTATTTATGAACAGGGTACTGATTTGTGGCAGAGGTGTAAAAATAGAAACCTTCTGTTTTGTAAATAGCAACCATGGGTCCCCAAATCCTGAAGGACAGCTGTGCAGCTATGATTCCAACCTCCAGATTTATCTGCAGTGACCAATGACTTTTGGTGAGAAACCAGCACAACACAAGTCACACTCAGATATGTAGATGAAAGTCTCCCCAGTTCTCAAACTGAGCAGTATTCCTCTTTTTAAAGATGATTTTCAGATAAAGATGTTAGCACAGCTGGAAAACAGCCAGCAGGCATCTCTATTCACATGGACCAATCATCTCTTTCTATTTTCAGTGCCACCCTACTCCAACTCCCTGTCCCCAGCACCAAGTTTGTCCTTATAATTGAAACAGTGTGAAAAAATGTGATTTCTGATAAGGGTAATCTTCACAGTGATTAAGCTCCTATAATCTCACAGATAGAGAGGATCACATGTTTGATGCCTGAGATAACGGGCTGGTTGCAGGAGCCCATGTTTTTTTTTTTTTTTGTGCTTCCCTGAAAAACTTGCACATACACACACACACACACACACATACAAACATTCATGGTTATCACACTTAAAATGTAGCAGGGCATACCTAGTAGGATTGCTAACATCTGTTCTTGTTAAATTGCAAAGAAGTTTTATTGATCTGGTGCTGGGGCCACATTCCTTGGCAATTTACTGCTGCGAGAGGAAAAAGCAGAGGGTGTGGGCTTTTAAAGAGGATCACTAGTTCAGGTAGTTAATGCCCATGGTCTCTTTTTTCCCCCCCTTAAATCTACCAGGAGGGGTATGCGAAGGGAATTCAAATGAAAACGGACTCCTCTGCCTCCTCTATAGTCCAGTCAGCAAGGTCTGGGAGCTTTGTGTGATTTAAGGAGGATTGTGCAAGGGCCAAATTGGCTGCAGATGGGTAGGGAGCCTGTAGCTTCATAACCTCACAGCTTATATGTACGGATTATCTGAGGTAAGAGCGCCATAAATTACACATGGGAGCTTTCTTATACTCTGACCTGGCAACCCCAACCTGGCTGGTGTAATGGGATAGCTTGGGGAGCTAGTGGTTTCAATTAAGGAATGCTGGCCCGGTGATATCATTCTTCTACCACAGGGCTCATGCCTGACTCCTAAACAGGACCAATGCATATGAAATAGCTCCTTCATTCTAGTTAAGCGTCTGGTTGATGAGGATTTGGCTTCTCATTCCTGTATTGATTTTGTGTCCCTAACATCCTTCAGGGGATGAGATTGGCAAAAAAAGTGCTTGGAGCAGCATTTCACCTCCTGCCTCTTCACTCATGTGTACATTATTTGCATAAAAACTTGCATAATGTATAAAAATCAATCAAATTTTAAAGGCTATAGCTGAAAATTCTCCTTTTTTTTGTTAAAGGAAATGTAATCTACGTTGATATTGCAGTTATTGTACATATCTTTCAAAATAGTACCCCATCATTTTGTAAACAGCTGAAATAGAAACGATGTTCAGGCTTCTGGCTTGTGGTTGGCTGTTTCCGGTTGCAGTAGTTGAGTGACATTTGAGGGCTGGTGTTGTTAGCAGAAGTGCTATCAACTGTTTTGATGTCCTACTGACTAGAGCACATCCTAGTCCTGTATGGACGTCTGCTCCTTTATATTACATTCACCTGTTTGGAGGACCCACCGGCTGTTAAGAGTATATTCCACTCATTAAGTAGAAGCTAACAAGCCACCATTCAGACAGTGGAAACCTGATTCCCACTAGTCGTTACTTTTCGTTCATGTTATTTCAATGCTTGTTGAACATTATAGAAAGCCCAGGGCAGCTAGCATTAGCTATCTCTCTTTTCTGGATACAGATGTGGTGACAAATGACCAGACTGTCAAAACTCACAGTAACGGGTAGCATTGTACCTTCAGCACTCCACATGTTACCCTTTGATTCCAATTATGACATTGAGTACTACAGAAAGTGCTCACATCTCAGATGGGACAAAGGCTAATAACGTTTCCACCCAGTCGGTTAACTGTCTATGTGTCAGTTGGAATTGAAGTGATATTTCTATTTCTGCACCGATTAAATTACAGCACCAACATTATCAGTCGGAACCAAAGGTTCACACTCCCTTTTGAACACTGCAGAAAAAATTAATTAAATTTAAATTCCCTCTTTTTGATTAGGCTACAATCTTGACCAAGTTGTACTGATTTCAAAAATAATGGCAAAAATTAATTTTAATATCAGTTCTACTTAAAAAAACAAAATGCTTTACTTGAGTATAAGATAAATGTTCATGGTATTGGTGAATCCTGTTACTTATAGTCCCACCCAAGATAAAGACTAATGTGGAGCAACATGGGCCTCATTTTGATGAACAGAGAATCTTATCAGGGAGTGGAGGAGGCGTGCGAGGCAGCCTACGTTCCTAGTGTGAACTGGACGCTTGCAATAAATCATAGGACCCTCTCACCTAGTTTAGGGTTCAAACATGCCAGGAAACAGTTGTTTCCTTAAATTCTCCTCCGATCTAATGCAGAGAGAACAAGCTTTCACCGGCTGCCAGCAGCCACACTTCAGAACACAGCAGTTTTATTGCAAAGATTTAGTCAAAAAGAAAATATTTGCAGGAACGTGATGAAAAGGTTACTGTCAGAGGTTGACAAGCAGGCGAGAGAAAATAGTAGATTTCAAAGCTCTGATCAAACTTTTCACAGGTTATTGCAGTTTTTATAGCGATGTTTGCTGAATTGAATTTTCTCAAGGTTGATTCAAAGCAACTTGTTTGCCTCTTTAGACAACATTTTTTCAAGTACTTGGATAACTTTAATTCACATCTCTGCTGAAAAGCATGTGATGAATTGGCAGAAATGCCTTACTTATTCACTAAATGTCTGCAAACACAATTCAGATGGAAGGAAAAAAAGGATTCAATTGGTTATGAGACACGACACAATCTAAACAGAAAAGAGTATTACGAAAGAAAATACAGAGGAGTACTGTATAATCTCAAGTGTAAATGTTTCCTGTAAGATCAAGGAGTTAGGTTGAAATCGTATCATTTACAGAAATTGCTACCACTGCCAAGATGTGATTGCTCTGAGCAAACATGTCAGATCAAACACTCATGGTCAGAGATGTGAAGTCTTAATGCAGCAGAATAACAACTCAGAGCATCATCTCCTCCTCACATAGCCAAGGTCACCTGTCTCATTATGAAAGGAAACCTCCAACATTCATTCAGCGTGACATTGTGTTTATGTTAGCCAGTTTCTGTTTAGGCGTGAAGGCGTTCTTCGTTTCATTTTGCCATAACTAATCAGAGCGAGGTATTCATCCCGTCTGCATCATTTTCAGATGACAGGGAAGCTGTGACGGTGTTGCTAGTTGCAATTAGTCCAGTTGTTTTTATGATGATTAAAGAAATATGCAGATTTAAGAGTTACTGTTTTCTCGACACAACCTGTGCAGATATGTCGGTCTCAGCTATGCTTGTTGCCATTTTTACAATAATTTTCTGTCTCTATTTTTCATGGATTAAGCTCTGCAGGTAGCTATGTCGGAAGATGATGTTCCCATTTGTAATCCTGCCTAAGAAAGTTCTGACTGGTTGGCTCAGCAGTCAATGAGCACAAAAGACCTATTTGGATCTCTGAAAATATCGGAGATGTGAAGCAGAACCAGGCTAGACTTACAGGGTATTATGTGTTTAGCTTAGAACAAAGGCTAGAAGGGGCAAAAAGTTTACCTTGCTCCAAAAGCACCAATCAAGTCCTGGCTTCAGACACCTGAATATGCTGGTTGAGTATTTGTATAGGAACCGGAATAATGTGGCATGTAAACGCTTTTCTGATCACTGCCTACCATGTGAACATGTGTGTCCTCAATTCAAGTTATGTAGTAATTAGTCAAATGAAATGAAATGAAAGTGAATCGAAGGCTCATGATGTGTAAGATAAACTGTATTGTTGTTCACATCTTCATTTACTGGTGATTAGGGCAGCTATTATCAATTAATCTTCTGATTATTTTCTCGATAAATCGATTAACCCTTTTGTCTGCAAAATTTAAGACAATGAGAAAAATGTCCATTATAATTTATTAGAGTCCAAGGTGATGTCTTGTTTTGTTCAATCAGCGGTCCAAAATTCAAAAAATTCAATTTACTTTCATACATGACACAGAAAAGCTTCAAATCCTCTGATTTGAGAAGCTGCAACAAGCAAATATTTGGCATTTCTACATAAAAAAAATACAAAAGCAAACATTTGATTATTAAAATAGTTGCAGTTTAATGTTCTATTAATCAACTAGGGATGAAACGGTTACCTGTTTCACGATAAACCTTGGTAAAACTCCTGATGGTTAGTATTACTTTCAAATTTTAATTATCATTAAAACCATGTTTGATTACTGACTCGAGCTTAATACTGTCCAGCATCAACCAAAGTTAGCAACAGTCTCCCAGACGCAGACATACAGGCACAGCATGCAAAGTGGGTTTGTTTTGCTTCAGTGAAAACATGGCGGAAGGCATTTTTCAGACTTCTAAGAGGAATAATTGACTAATTCAAGGCCAATTCATGCTTTCCGCGTTCTGCATCCATGGACAGTTGTGGTCTTGTGGACCCACATGCGGTTCCATTCATACTTTTTCTGGAAGTCTGCAAACACAAATGTGTTCCAGATGTGCTCACTAGTAATCAGGGCTGCAATGTGATAACTTTCCAGTTGTGAAATCCACTCTGGGTATTACAAACCACTGTTTTGTGTTTTTCTGATCAGCCTTTAAATGCAATGATCTGTTACTCCAACCGTACTTGCTGGATTGGCACAACATGCCCACACCAGCACAGCCACGTATTCTTTTACAAAGAGCTGTTTTCAGTCTGAATGCAGCTGAGGAGTTCCTGTTTGTTGCTGAACAACAAGAAGAAGTCGAAGAAAGAAAAGCGATAGCTTAATGAGAACAGGAATACATTACATACATACAATAGACGAGACAGACATTCCTGTTTGCTGCAGTGCAGAGTGCAGTTACCTCTCATGGCCACATGGTGCCATCTTTGATGTTAATGCACATTTGATATGGTTTCCATATGTTTACATGTGGTATTAGCTATGTTATTATTTTAATGTTTATACAAACAAAAATGCATAGTGCTGCTAATTTTATTTGTGGTTTTCAATATAAAACTTGTGTGTGTATCGTACTTTTTAATCATTTTCAGCACATTTTAACAATACCGCGATAATACTGATAACTGTGATCATTTTGGTCACTATAATCATGGTATGAAATTTTGTTCTGTTTCGTCTCGATAATCAACTAATCGATTAATGAACTAATCTTTCCAGCTCTACCGTTGATCAGAAATAGAAGCCAAATCCATCAATGCAGCAGTGTCCAGGCAGACCGAGCCCAAAGTGGGTTCTTCCTCAACTGTTGAGTTTATTCAGCAAGGACACACCTGCATGGAAACAGTTGGGGACCTTGGATAATGTTGCCACTCCTCACTCTATGTAAACATATCCTGAGTGAGATTGAATGCAGGATGAAACTGAATACCTGGATACTCGTATGCTTTTAAATATACATGTGAGGAAATAGTGATTGCTTATGTGTTTTACTGTAACAGTAATCACCAGTCAGCCCTCTTGGGATGTCTGTCTCTGCATGGCTCATAGCTGAGACATTGTGATGCAATACCGCATAATATGCGTTCATGGTATTTGTGGTTGTGACATTTGACTGCTGGAACAACAGCCTACGACAGTATGTGATGTCTCATTAATGACAAACAAGGGTGTCATGTAACTTTAGGTTTGATTTATGTCACATTCTTTTCCCTGGAGAATGAGTGCTGTGAACTCCAGTGTTAGTGATTACTGCACTGCAGAGGAATGCACTGACATGCCCTCAACCTCTACATGTCCACAGTCGGTAAATGAAAAGAAAACAAAGCTGCAAAAGTCTGTCTCCTCGCAGACCAGTGGTGGTAATGGTTACGTTCTTGTTTCACTGATGTATAAAAAAGCTTAAAGCTGTAGTGCGGGACTTTTGTCTCCCCTTCTGGCAGTGAGAGTAGTTACAAAAACACTGTTGACACATGCTTCTGTCATAGGCTACTCTGTTGCTACTCTTTTGGCTGCAAAACGGTGGATAAATTGTTTTTAGTGTCACACAACTCCCACGAAATGACTCATTTCACCATCAGAATTTAATCCATTCGGTCTGATAACATTTGGAAAGTCCAGAAGAGCCACACGATTAAATTATTTTATCCCTATTGAAGTTAGCAGAGAGCTAACCAGAAGTTAGCACACACCCTGCCGATAGAGCATGTGCAGTATGCAGTCATCCGACCAGCGTGGGAATGTCAAACCCGACACCAGATTAAAATCTCCGGTATGTTGTGACATACAGAGAGATTTACCTGGCGGTGATCAGCTTAATCAGCATTGTGTGAACTCGTTTGGCAAGAGATTGAATTTAACGGATGCTCATTTCTATGTAAAAGTTCGGCTGTGCAGGTTTAAATCACAGTTGACCTTTATGTCTGGCTGAAGAAACTGCTTAATCCCTCGCAGTGAGTACACATAAATTGTTGCTGGTGGGATTCCAATCAAGACCAAAATTTTGATTAGCACAACCTACAGTAAACAGGATAAATGGTGATTTCAGATTTTAACAGTCTGAACAAGCAGCTGCCAAAATAACCTGTGGTAATCGTGTTTATTTTAACAAAACAACTACCCGTGGGCTGTGACATTGCATGTGATTTGTTTCAGTAAAAGTGATTGAGCTTTAGAAATAGAAGGTCAGTTTGTGTTGGGTGATCATTTAAATCTATGGAAACCAAACACGCTCTACAAAACTAAATGACATGCCAGCCAATTGCAATCAATGTCGAGAAAGTAATCAGTGCTTGATTAGATGTAATGCTCCCCATATTGATTCCCCTCTGCACCAGGAGGCCGCATCAAGTGCTCTGAATGAGAAGTGTTCGATTACCCGGTGAGGTTAAACACAGACTGTTACCACAGAGTGAATTGCCTTGGACAACAAGAATGACAGGCAGGATTGAGATAACTGCCTGTGATCCTGTGGCTGAATCAACGTTTACCCTCTTCTGCCAACACCTCGCTGATGTATCTGTCGGAAACACTGTCAGGTTTTTTTTTTTTTTCTTATTTTATTTTCCGTGTCAAAATTGATTATTTTCTCTCAAGTGCCTTGCAGACAACTTTTTCTCAAATCTCCCTTGCACTCTCTGATTTGACAGAACACTGTAGTCTGGCCAAGAAAAAAATAAATATTGCTGTTAAATTGTAATGATTTGTATGATTTACAGACAATATTTTGCTGCAACTCAGGGATTTATTTTTTATCTTTTGTATTTTCAGGAAACTTGCTGTCATACTGGCAGGTGTGAGGAAAAATTCAGTTCAACATGACAGCTTTGAGGCTAACAGCCTCTCACATGATAATATTTATCACACTGTTGATCCCATGGTTCACAAGCAAGTTTCTTTCACTTCTTTGAAAGTTAACAAGTTGCTTATTTCAGTCTTAAAATCACATCTTTATTAACAAGTGACAGAATCTGTGAATGCAGGGTGAGACCATTTCACTCTTTTTATCCAATGAGAATTGGAAAAATTGAGTTAAAATGACAGAATATTGTCACTTTGGGAGAAATCTGACATCAAATTTCACCCAATTGCCAGTTTAATTTGATTTAACATAAATACATGTAATGACTTGTTCAGAAATATAAATATTTTGTGGTGTAAAATCACTTAATTATTGCTCAGATGCAATAATGCAGCAGCTTTATGACATTACAACAAACCATAGCAAGAGCAACTTTAGGCTGAAGATGATCATGACAGTGTAATCTCATAGAATATGTTGCCACTGCATGTGACCATTGGCGGCCTTAGCTATGTTTCATCCATTTCAATAGAAACGGGCCCCGTCCTCCCAAAGGGCCCCCGATTGACATGCAAGAATTAAATAATTTAGGAGCTTTTTTCTTAAATATATATTGTGGCGAGCTGTGGTTATTCCATTCAAAGATGACACACTGGACACCGCTTCAAAGCTGACAGCCAGCTTTAATTGCTGTTAGAACCAGTGAGTAATTCAACATTCATTATGCTGCTTCAGGTCCGGGTCCCTGTCCAGTAGAGTGCTGGTGGTCGCTCTCATGCACTGCAGTCAGCGAGTTATTCTGCTTTCACATCACTGAAAACGGGTTTGTTTCATCCTCCACACGGCTTCATATCCCAACGGGAACGTTTTAGAAGCAGAGCGTTCTGACTGCGGTCAAGCCAGCTGCTACTACGGTAATTACGGTAGCCTCAAGGCAAAGCTGAATTTGTTAATTACTGCGGTAGCAGCGCAACGGAACTGCCCAATTTTGTTGACTTGCTCAGATTTTGCTGATTTGGTCATTTCCCCTGATTTTTGTACTTCTACTATGGTTAGTTAGGCTACATAGTTAAATGGTTTCTTTATTTGTCTGTTTTAATTTTGTTTATTGTAGATATACAATCGTGACTCTGCACACTGTGATTTATTTTAAAAATTGACCGGATGCTCTATACTGTTCCTGTGTCTGACATCCTGCCCAGCTTGATCAAGCTATTTAGGTCTTGAAACGGGCCCCCAGATGCTTAAGGCCGTCACTGCATGTGACAGTGACCCAATTTGATTTTTGTTTGCTGTGTGTGTGTGTTACATAAATCTGATGTGCAAGGAATCTGATCTTCTCTCATTTTGGCGATAGATGAATTCAACTGTGTTTAACACTGTAATATATATAAATGCTTCTTCCAAGAAAACGGCCCAGAAGATCCTGTAGTACCAGTTATGTGTTGTAATGTAGTCATCACATGCTAATCAAGGTTACAATCTATATAAACTTTAACTTTTCAAAGGAATTTAGTTCAGTTTTAACAGATGACAAGATTTCTTTTTTGGGCTGTGCTGTTATCAGTTGCTCCAAATTCAAATATGGAAAAAATGGAAAGTAAAAACCACAAGCCTCTGCTCCATAAAACTGATTTTACGTACTAAAGACCGACTGATCTGCTTACATGGGGCCGATGGTGAGTCTGATCTCTTACTTACTGGGTACTAGTTACATTTCATGGCCAAAATTGCACTCTTACAGTTTTATTACAATTATTACAATGCAATAATTCGTATAGTCGGATTTTAAAGCATAAGCTAGCAAGTAATTCCTGTTGGGTTTAATTAGCTAGCAGCTCCCCACAGCACTATCACATCCCAACTGTTGAGGTTGGACTTAAGTAGTACATTTATGTCATTTTTTCCTCAAAGCCTGTGTCAGAACCAATTTCCTACTTGTGTGTTAAGACTGAATAACTTCCAGATTCACACGGACTGCCTTCATCTGTTGGAGACAGGGACTGCCAGCGATGATTAACCCAAACAAATTTGCTTTCACCGTCAGTGTAAATGTGCTCAGTTTATTTCTCCTGCTCACACACGTCAAGTCATTTTTTCTGATTTATAGTCATAAATATCAAAGACATTTAAAATAATGGTAATGATGGGCAGCAGCTTGATCTGAAGACGCATAACCAGAATCCCTCAACACCACACTGTACCAAGACCGCAGCAGTGTTGGACCAACTTGGTCCGATCAGTCGTCAAACCAAAATCATATTTATAATCGGCGCAACAATCATAATGTGACCGCTCCTTTAGGGAAATTTTTCCATTAAAGGTGAACAAGAATTGACAATCATTATTGACCAATGTTTGAAACAACAATGAACTGAAACATCAGTTGCTTCTGTGAAAGACTTTCATATATCAAGTCTTATGTTGCTGTTTATATCAAGATAGAGACATATTCACAATGGAGTTGTGAATATTTTTGGAGATGAATATGAACACCCAGACAAATTAAAATTAAATAACCTCTTACTGAACACAGTGGCCTGCTATATAAAGCCAGAGATAGTTACGTACAGCAAGGTCACTTGGCAACAAGGATACATATTTAAATAAGTAATGTAAGGGGATAAATTGACTCTAGATAAATGTTCCTTCAGCTTAAGGGTAATGCCTTAGAGTGTATTATGTCTTAGAGCGTATCAGAGTGTATAGACATGACAGATAGCAGGTAAACCTGAGAGCAACTCTACACTTCTAAGCCGATTCTGTAAAAACACCTGATCTTGCAGTCCTCAGGACCTTGTTCAGACCTCATCAGCCCAGACACACACAGAGCATGACAACTGCTCCTCTTCAAACAGCCCATATGTCCCCTATAAGGTTAGGCCAGTCACCTCGTCTGTGAGATTAGAGCAGGCTGCAAAAGTAGAATTGGTTTGGGGAAAAACCTGTTTTTCTCAGTTTGGGGGTTGAGGCCTTGCGGTTTAAAAAAAAAAACCCTGTGATGGTGTCTTTGAGGGGTGTCCACTAGCAGATCGCAGCATCCAGTAGGGTGCCATTTGGTTTTTTTTTTCCTATCTTTGCCCTGCACCGGTGGGTGGTGGTGCAGATCTCGTTTTCTCCCTCTGTTTTCTCCTCTGGGGAATCTTTAACTGGCTGGGGTTTGATATGGCAGAGCACCAGCCCAATAATAACAGCTCAGACAGAGGGGAGTGTGCAAGCCTTCACACAAGCATCCAGGGATTTGGGAAAAGTTGTCTCAAAGGAGGGTGGAAGGGTGGGGGTTGGACGCCTGGTGACTATCGTTTCATAGACAGATGATATATGTGGAATAGAATCAAAAGGGAGGATTTTGGCCGAGCGGTGGTTTTCACAGTGGTGTGCGGCTGAGTGGCTCAGTGTCTCAGCCGGTCTTTTCAGCCTGTGTTTTTGTCATCTTTTTTTTTTTATCTCTTCTTCAAACTCTTAGTCTTTGTGATCTCTTCCTCAATCCACTCTTTTTCCTCTGAGTTATTCTTCCTTTATTCTCGCTCCCGTCTTTCTGTGAGAGGCAGCAGTGCGGGGCTTTCAGTTTGGATCCTCCTGCTGAGGGCTTGTCTACGGGCATCAAATAAGCTTTACTCAATTCTGCTGATGGCTCACTCTGAACTGTCAACAGTTGCTTTTCTTCACATGTGCCCCTCCACAGTCAGTAATTACTCTTATTGTCACCCTTGCTATTATCATTATTATCATCATCACTATCACCATTATCTTCAATCATCCTCCCTATTTTTACAATTCAATCTGTCTTTCTTCCATAATACTTGGCAAATCTGAACACAGTCATTTCTACAGTATTACATTCTGATTCTGTCCTTAACTGCACAAGGAAAAACAGGATGGAGAAATGCATGCCCACTCAACGCTGCAGCACCACTCGTGAGCAAAACAACAACAAAATAGCCGGTTATGTGCAAATTGCAGTTGTAGCATGTCCGGGCAAACTGCTCCAAGTTCAACATGTGTTGCACCTGTGGAATCTGTTGACAGCGTTCAAACCAGCAATCATGATGATAAGAGGTGAAATGATTTGGCATGGTGTGAAATGGCATGCCCGCAGGGTGCGTAGTGCTGCACTCTGTGGGCAATGGGCAAGAAATAACAAATTAGCAAACTATTGTTGCCTTAGGTGTTTTAGTGCTCATTTACCACACAACTTTATCTGCCGTCATTGCCCAGGCTTGAGGAGGGAACTGCAAGACATTAGTTTCTAATTTAAGACCGAGCCTCATCCAAAGCTGAAATGGTGCATAATTGCACAGTGGGGAGTGTTATATGCCAGAGAGAGAGAAGCAGAGGGCTGATCTGAGACATTCTTCTATCAGTGCTTCCCAGCAGAGATCCACACAGTGATTCTCCTCTGTTAATCACTGAGTTATAACTCAGGAGAGATTTAATATTTATTTTAGAGACTGTCTTCTGAAGAAAAACAACAATAGGTTGTAATTTCAGTCGCCCAAAAACAAGTTATAGTTACATTTGCATGACAGATGCCATCTAGGAGGAGGAGGGGTGAATGGAGGAATAAAAACCATAACTACCATTGTCCCCTAACCTTAACAATGGTGGTTTAACCCAAACCATGATCTTTCTCTAAACCTAATCAAGTCGCACTGTTGTACAAGCTCAGTAGCTGGTGGGATCCATACCATATTTAGGACTTCCTGTCTGTCTTGAATTGAAAGTATAAGGTACCCTGTGGAGTTTTTGACCACTAGTGATGCTTTGCAGTATTGTTTTTAGGAGTGGGTCCCCGTTCTGTTTGTATGGTGGCCGTACACAACTTAAAATGTTGAATAAATGGACTCTGCAAAGGTTCATGAAGAAGGCCAGACCCTCAACATTAAGGTCACACACACTGTGTTTCACTGACAAACACTGAATGTTAACATAACTTTTGTTTACAAGAAAACTATACAGGGCGCCTTTAAGCATGAAAGCACAATCCCAACTCAAGGTTTACTTATTAGCTTTTCCAGAGCTTTCAACTATATCACATAGTCTTTACGAGCAGACAGAGAGACACTGAAATGTATATATTTAAAAAATGTTATTTATATATTATTATTGTCTATAACTATTATTATTTACAACTATAATAATACAGTTAAGTTTATTATTATGAATTAGGGGTGTCAATTGTTAACCGCCGAGAATATTTTTGACCAGTTATGCATGTCGGTCTATAGGTTAATTTGCATACTAGGGTACTGAACTCATTACTTTTATGTTATTCATGTTAGATCTATTGGTACCAAATTTCGGTACCTTGCAGTACTGACAGTGAGCGCAGCCTGAAATAAGTTTTATAAACACAATGTTTACTGAAACACGGAGGCTCCGGCACTGACAGGAACACCAACCCGCAGATACAAAGAGATCTGACGGATCCATTTTACCAACCTGCACAGCGGCTAGCAGCTAATTAGCATGGCTAGCATCGGCACGGATAGTCACATAGCTGAAGTACTGTTAGCGTAGCATACTAATTCTACAGTCTATCTGTAATAACCATTGAGAGCTACTGTGACTAAATGCTTTGAAAACATTTTGAGATGAAGAAGGATGAGCTAAAAGTCAAGCTAACCAGGGCAGACAAGCTAGCTCTGACCACAGACTGCTGGAGCTCGCACCAAATAAAGCTACATCACAACTTTTCTTAAAAATGAACTGGTTAGTTACTGGTTAATGGGTGTCGGCCTACTGAAAGCAAAATTAACTGAAACTGACATCCCTATCATAAATATTTGATTATTTTATGTGATTTTGAATACATTTACCATTTGTAGATATACATCTTAATATCTGATATACATCAGATATACTGTATATTTAAACCATATCCCCTAGAAACAAGCATAAGTCCTTAATAGCTTTAGAAGAAAAAAATAAGTGGACACCAGGATAAGTGACCTGAAAACTGGATGCATTTTCCAAAAGCAACTATGATTGTGATCTCAGACAAAGAGCACAATTTCCATATTGTTTTCACTGTACAAACTGTATATCCACCTGCCTACAGAAATTATCATAACAATTTGTATATGCGTCTGAACAAGATGAGAAGCATAAGTACCCTGAGCGAGCTACCTCTGTGCTCAGCGCATCATCTATTGTTCAACAAAGACATCTGAAATCACAAAACGCCCAGTGAGAGGCGGTTAAAAAAAAAAAAAAGAAAAGCTGAAGAGCAACCAGGTAACTACAGAGCAATGCTGTGTTCTCTGCAGACATAGCCGTTCCCTCACTAGGAAGATAAAGGGATGATAGATCATTTGATATGGCAGTGTTTTAGATAGATGTGGTTACGTGGCTACACAAACAGGAGGGAGTCATTTTCTCCACAGCGGGAGGCTCCAGCTGCAGAGAGACCAGCAGTAACCATGTGAATAATACCGGTATGCCCTTGTGTCTTCATTAGATGATATATTTCTGAGCTGGACCGTCATTACCGTTTACATCAGAGCGTGTCACGGATGAATGGTGAGGCCTTTAAATCAGACCGTTTATGAATATTGCAGAGGTGTGATGATATGTCTGTTTATTGTGGCTGTTGATATAAAACAGCTCCTTTTATGCACAGGAGGGCACGCTGTGTTTTTACGAGCAGCGCCGCTCGTCTCTGTGATTAAGGATATGTTAGACTATAAACTTTTACAGCACAGGAATAATTGCCGGCTGTTTTTAGGAATATGATTTCTCTCCAAAGGGATCTAAAGAGTAAACTGGACCCGGAGAATAAACCAGCGAGATGAAAAATGTTATGGCTCAAAGCTTCGTGATTGTTTGCGGCAAAATCCAGATATAAATCATAGAGCATGTGAAAAGTTGGTAAATGTGAAATGTAAAGAATTTGTGGCGTGCTGTTTATTTTACAGGATATCAAAGACCACCTATTAATTATATTATTTTCACCATAAATGCTGACCTGAAAAGACTGTTTTGTACTTCTTAATCCTCCTCATTTGACTGTACGGTGCAGTGCTGTCGAAGGAAAGGCCCTGTCAGGATTGTCCTTTGTGGCATCCCAAAAGGAGACGCACAGTATATCAGAAAAATTCATGCAATTCATTCAGTCTTGTCTACAAAACCCCAAGGTTCATGCTGGTGAATGTTTTCCCATCTTTTGTTGCTATAATGAAGGAAAATATTCGTCTTAAATGATTTTAGATCGCTCAAGAGTTACAGCTTTTTCTGATCGCTAAGATGAAAGGAAACTAGTCCTCACAAATTGCATGTAATCCTCAAAATCCCCGGCACTCTGTATCATTTGGCAACTCTTGCATGTACGCTCGTTATTCAGTTTCAGTGTTTACAAAATGTTCCTCTTTTTGCTTCATGTTTAGACTGTGTCTCTGTGAATGAACAATGACAAATGTTTTTCACTAGCCACAACAGTGAAACACAGAAACAGTCAAATTGACTCACAACTAAATATTTGATCTTTAATCTTCGGATTCTTTTAAACACAGATTTCCTCTTTTAACTGTAAATATTTAACAGCAACAAAAAAAACCCAGAATGAAAAAAACCTCCTGCCGTGGTGATACTGTGGAAAAAAACAAAACATTCCCAAAGATGAATTCAAGATGTTTCAATACAGAAATATGAGCTGTGTTGATTATCTGAACTTTTCTTTTGATTTAATGATTACAGTTAATAATGGAATTTACAAAACAGTCAAACAGCAGCTGGTGTGTGTGATCAATATCTGAAAAATCCAACATGGTAAACAGATGTGGACACATTTCAACACATTTATGCACCACAAATCTAACCCCACATTTAAACTGCAGGCAACATTATTAACATTAGGGACGCACAATAATATTGGCATGTCATCGGTATCGGCTGATAAAGGCTTTAAAATGAACATTTCTGCCAAAATGACAAGACAATTCGTCGCCTTCTCATCCGCTGCCTGGCTGTGCTTTCCCTCCGCAGACTGTTTCACCTGGACAGTCCCGGTGCTTCCTCTGCAGACTCTCCATGTGGATCCAACCGGAGCACCGAGCCCCGGTTTTTGTTATTCAGGTTAAAGTGGGAAGAAGCAGCAGGTCTGTCAGGGCAGCTGAATGAAGTGGAGCCTCTGGAGGAAGCACTGGAGTGAAACAGTCCGCAGAGGAGCTACTGCGTTAGGCTGCACAGATATGAATCACCTCAGCTGTACCACTCGAAAAACTTCTTCTTCTTCTTCTTTTTGGTGTATAACAGTGGTTGGCAACCAGCGTATTAAGTCCATTAATCCTGTCTGTTTAATAAACTCGAAGAAAACTCTACTGCTCCACCCACTCAGCAGGTTCATTAAAGTTTTAATGCTGAGCTCTTGAACACCAATCTTCCTAAATTCTTCCTTCATATATTGTCTATCTTGATCATACTTAGTAAAATCTATGATTTGTGTGCGTAATAGTCTCCCCAGCCAGGTGGAACAAACATATGTGCGTACAGCGGCATCGGCAATCGGCAAAATGAGATGCAAAATATATCATATCATAGCATATCGGATGTTGGTAAAAAATCCAATATCTTGCATCCCTAATTAACATGTTATTGTAACTCACTGAGTCTCCAAGCAGCCATCCAATTTAAACAGTAGTTTAGACTATTGCAACATGGACAACTTGATGACGGCATACCTCCAACAAACTGTGTGGAAACATTGAGAAATGAACATCTCACAGCTGCTGTTTGGACAATGAGCTGCGTCTATCGTTGATAGTGACGTTTAGCTGTGATCTAAGTGTATTCAAGGTCTTTCGAAAGGTTAAAGTTCAGACTGGCTAAAACTAGATGTAAAAATTATGTAATGTTATAAGAAGCACTGACAATACAGAATTTGACAGATGAAGAAAAAAAAGATGATGCCAGTTGACAACTTAAACACGGACTATTACGCTTTACAAATATAGCAATTAAAGCTCACTGCAATAAAAATCAGAGACCTTTTTTTAAGAGACAGCTGGCTGAGGGTGACAGTATAATCCAACTGATACTAGATTTTACTAGATACTAATATTGGTGAAAAAAAATCAATAATGATATATTATGATTTTAATTTTTCATATAAACATAAAATATGTTGATAAGTAAGAGTAGTGAGCGCATAACACTTTATAGACTTACTTATAAATAAACTTGTTTGTTGTCTCTGGTGGATAAACAATTTTTATTTGTCACTGTAAATGACCTAAAACCGTATTGTTAGCGTTTCTTTACTGCAATTATCAACTGACATATACACAGATATGATACATCTGCAATAAGCTAATATCAATTTATTTGTTTATCTTTAGTTGATAGTTTATTCTTAAGCTTGGAAACATCAGTTTGACAAAACAACCTCAACCTCAGGGTTTGTTCTGGAGGCGTCCACCGTATCGCATCATCATCAGCAGATGTATTTTGTTTAGCTGTCATGGAAATGTTGTTCAAGTTTTCCACGATTCTCTTTACTTCTCAAACTTCTTGTCCATGTTGATTTATAAGTTGAGGGTAACAGCTCATTTTTGACTGCTGTCTTTTTGCTTCTTCCAAATTATTTGCACAGTTTTGCGTAGAGCGTCCAGCAGCAGAGACCGCTCATTATGCACAGGAAGTGCAAGGTGAAAAATTTAACAAATGTAAATCCAAAGTGAAAAATATACAGTAGCTGCAATAATACATCCATTTGAATTCCATTGTATTTAAAACTTTAAATGGGGGAGTTGTGTTACAGACTAAACTGGAAAAAGATGTCACAGTAAAACGTGAAGAATATTGCTTGACACATGCTCATTTGTCTCTCTGTAGAGACGGCACTAAACAGGTTGCAGACAAGCTGCAGTACTTCCGCAGTGTATCGCCTGGGATGCTGCCATCTGTTTGCACATGCAAGCTTGTTTCTCTTTGTTAGAAGACAAACTGCTGTTACTGCTACTACTAAGTTATAATCAGTGTCTGTATACTTAAATAACTAAAAGTGAAAAAGTACCATTAAACGGAGACTTCTCATTTCACTGAACCTGCATTAAATCCAGCTGCATTGTCACCTGCTGCAGAAAGGACTCAAGTGTGTTTTCTTAAGATTACATTTTGCAGCCCCAACAGTGATTCAGTGTACAAAAATATGGATTTAATATGCTTTGATGTTGTGCTCAGCTGACCTCATTACATACACCTGGGATACCAAGTTTCATTTAAGCTCTATTATGTTTGTGAAAATATTCATGGAACTCATACACCAGTGACCAAACAGTCACTGGTGTATGAAACTCTAATTAAAAAATCAACAAATGTCATGCCATCAGTCTGCTCATGACACAAACAACCCTAAAGTCATTTTGTAGTTACCTCTTGTAAGGTTTGTGTGTTTTGTAGATGCATCACACACATAAACTTTGTGCATTTGCAGTGTATATTTTCTAATATTTACTCAACCAAAGAGTGATTTTACAAGCTTTTCATCACTAAAAATCTGCAGTCTGTTGATATTTTTGGGAAACAAGGATTTAGTTTTAAAGTGGTCTTCCTCTGCCCAGTATGGGGTGATTCCTCTCTTTTACAATTCAAGAGTCTAATATCAGTATTGAAATACTGCAAAAAGGCAACTCCAATAATTACATGCACCCCACTTCTTATTCAACAGGCCAATTCTATAAAAAGCCAGTTATCATTTATAATTGCTGTCATGAAGTAAGAGCAAAATGCTTCTCCATTCATCACTGGTTTGGACTTCTGAATTTGGTTTGTCATGTTACCATGTTTCTAGAATTATTGAAACCCCAACTCTGACTTTGCTTTTGGCTGAAGTGCAGACTTCTTTGGCTCAAAAGTCACTGACTTCCAAACGAAAACAAACACAGTCGGCATGCAGCTTTGTCTTTCAAAAGAAGAAGGTCAAATTATAGCTCAAGGGGAAACTTGGAAGTGTAAGATTATGTTATCTGTTTATAATCTTTTCTACCTCTCTGTTATCTTTATATCAAGGACAACAGTGGAAATAATGTACTCCTTGACATTTTTGAGGCTCTGTCTGATAAAATGTCCTTTCAGTATGTCAGATAAACTAAAGTAAAAGGAACATTGTTCCTAATATTTTGCCTTCTTCATGTATGTTAATGGAGTGGACAAAATATTAGGAACACCATTCAATATAATGCACTCCAGTACACCACCACCACCCACTACGACCTCAATAATTAACATAAAGTAGAATTATCACTTTTCTGACAATGTCAGCAAGAACTGAAACTGTACAAGCTTTGTAAATGTAGAATTTATGGCAGAGCTGTTGTATTTGATTGCATTAGATTACACAAGTCAAAAACATTAATTATAGTACAGCATGACAGCAGTAATTAAATGTCTTAATAATATCAAAGTATGCAGAAAAGCATAAACAACAGCAAATATTTGAGACCACAAATGGTCTTGACGACCAACCATAATCAAGCCAGAAATATGTTCTGGCACATTTACATGTAAAACAAACACAATATCTTCACATCACCTCCTCTGTGATCTTTTTATAGTAAACAGGTCAACTAAACAACACCTGCTGTAATTACTGAGCTTGTAGCAAACCGGCAAGTGTGGTACATGACTGCGTCTACTGTTAATGAAAGGCCACAGAATGAGAGAAGGTGGACATGAAGTGAGGGGGGAAAAAGGGAATTAGTTTTAAAGTAAAGGAAACATCTATAATCAGCACTGCTCCACACTCACTAATGATTCGAAGAAAGATCACACAAACTAGAAAAGGCCCTTTTTATCAGACATCTCTAGAAAAGACACTCTGTTATCAGATATTTCAAAGATTCCTGAGATTCTTCTGGTTGAAGCAGATATCTCGGTGTGATTATTCATCATAATTCAAAGGTCTTTATTTGATCTTTAGGGAAATGCCAGAACGCAACACCTTTTTAAAAGGCGCCTTCATATTCAAGTCTGTATGCCATTAACTGATTCTCAGGGAAGAAAAAAGGCTATTAAAGCTGCAGTAGATACTGACACTTCTGTCCTGTGCATCCTGCAGTATTGATGAGGTGGATGTCAAG
Organism: Thunnus maccoyii; assembly: GCF_910596095.1. Lineage (NCBI taxonomy): Eukaryota > Metazoa > Chordata > Actinopteri > Scombriformes > Scombridae > Thunnus > Thunnus maccoyii. The sequence goes on from NC_056540.1 coordinate 23,733,410, forward strand.
TATTTTGATCATTGAAAGATTTTCCATCTGTGACCATACATGACATGACATGAATTTGGGTGAATCTACAGGTCTTGAAAAAGTTGAACCGGATCCTTCCTGGTTCACCTTTGACCTGCTTTACTTGCAATGTGACCACAATGCAGTGGATAATTTTTCACTGAGATTTTATACACAAAATGATTAATTGATTTATTATTTACATAACTGGCAGATTAATCAGTAATCAAAATAATTTTTAGTTGCAGCCCTAGTAGGAGGAAAGACCGTTGCAGTAACAAACACTGTGTGTGCTGTTTTGGATTTTACGTTGGTTGTATTGAGTTCAGTGTTATTTTCCTGCACTCCACTGGAATAAGTCGTTATTAGTTACTGTGTGCTAGGTCTAAGATAATCATACCATACATACACAAGTTCATAGAACAACAAAAAAATATTACACAACAATTTTGATCAGTTGATCATTATTAAAGCAAAAATACCAAACACTTTGAAAACATGACCTCGGGCTCTGGGACATTGTGATGGGAATATTTCACTATTTTCTGGCATTTTATTGACTGTTGACTGATCAAAACCATTCAAAGATCAATCAATCATGAAAATACAGGTAATCATTAGCTTCAGACTTACTTTACTAACTGATATAATTGTAAATTCTTCTGAAATGTCGCTCAGAAGTTCACCTGCCTTCACTCAAGTCTTATTTCAATGTCATTTTTAGTCAGCCCTGTTTTTTCCCTCCCAGTCCTGAAGTACTACAGTACCCACAATCCTACTGCAAATTCAATGAATCAGAGAAAGTGCAGTTGGAGATATAATCTACTCCAAAGCTTTGTAGATGGCAGCCAGAAGAAACACAAAGAAACTGTCTTCTAGTAACAATTAACTCTTGTGTTTAGAGATAAATAAGCATTATCTGATATGCTTTTTAAAATCCTATGCATATTTTGAGTGGTTGGTAGCATTGTACAGCAGTAGAGTATTATGAGCAATATATTCTGCTTTTTTTAGTGTTTTTTCCCCCAAATAGTTTCTTTTTTCCTCTGAATTAAACTGTTAATAGGTCTTAATTGACTTTAAAGTCTTCATACTGGAGAATGACTTTGTGAAAAGGGGTCTTAGAAACATCCAGACCACACAAAGAGTCGATGTCACAACTTGACTGGATTGCCGTTTCAATCTATTAGCCATTCTAGTCCAGTTAATCCCTTTTTATTAGGAAACATTTCTCACTTCCTGTGCTCAAATCAGGCACAAGAACAAACATCATTCCACATTATTGTTCTCCATATCAGAGTCTTTGTGACTACTACATGTACAAGTTGTACCCGCTGATAAAAGTTCTTTGATTGTGCGTTGATAGTGCTGTTTTTCCCTGCTGGCTGGAATCCACCAGAGGATGTTATAGAAGTGAACACCTATCCTGTGCATAGCCTGGCTTCCTCTCATTTACCCCACTTCATGCTGTACATTTTTAAACACCTTTCCTCTCCACACTAGCCTCAAAACGCCACCTCAAACCTCAATTAGGGTTTAAATATTTGTTCTGCTCCATCCCATTCAACTTCTCAATACTGCTGTGACTTTGAAATGTTTCTTTTAAAAAGTCTCTTTAGTTGTTTATGGCATTCAAAACTGTTCATCCACTCAGCTTCTTGTAAATGAAAAGAAAAGGTCAATTATTGCACTCAGGCTGAGCTTTAGAAATCTGCGCTCTGAGAGAATGATGGCTTTTCCTTTTGTTTCAGATCTATTCGAGTGATTACATTATATCTCACACAGTGTCCTTTGACGCAGGGTCAAGGCACAGCACAGATGAGCCTCTTGTCTCTCCCAGTAAAATGGGCTCAGTGTATCAAGGTTTTCACCACAGATGCATCTTGACTAATGGAAACATCTCCGGCACATTATTGTATCTCATATCACCATGGTGGCAGACTGTAAACCATTAAATAACACAGCCATGTGTTATTTATACTCTGAGCACTAAGGGGAAAAAACAGGATTGGGAGACAGTGTTTTCAAGGTGTCCTTAATGACCCCGGGTTGTGTTCATTCGACAGTAACTTGAAAGCCTGTGGAAGTAACTTTTGCTGCTAATTGAATTAGTTTACTTACAGCTAAAAAACAAGTCAATCAGGTTAGTGTTAGTGCTGTGGGGAGAAACAGAAAAGGTGATGGAAAACAAATAGAAAGATATCGCTCTCCATCCTTCAAAAGCCAATATCTGGATAGGGTCCCACTGATGAGGTCACACCAGAGGTCACTCAACACATTTCCTTTGCAAAGGCAGTAAAATAGACAAGATCACGTTGTGTTTGTGCACCTATGAATTTTGTCCTGTAAGATTTCAACACACTTTTGTCATAATTTGTTTTTCATCTCAAGTAAGAGTGGGCGCGATGAATGGTTGATAGACAATGGAAGTAATTCTTCACAGAGAAAGAGCCGTAATGACCGAGCTTTCGATCCGGCTGTGGTGGAGTGTCAATGTTTTTCTTCTCTGTCTAACGGCTTCCCATAGTGTTGTTTCAGCAGTCCCTGTCTTGTCTTATCTACTTCACTGGCTATTGACCAGACAGGAGGTCAAATAGTATTTTCCAATAATTCTCAGTGTTGGTTTCAGCTTGTTTGGGTGGGTGAAGTTTGCCAGAAGAAAACTGAGAATTTAGAGCACGTTTCTGATAAATAATTCTGTTAAATTATTGGATGCTGCCTGAATCCAGTACCCATCTGGTGCTCCACCTGCGTGAAAAATCAGATAAATTATTTCCTAATGCAACTTTACTCGGGGCTTTTTACGTATCGATAAGGAAAGAAGCAACACTTGGATAAATTTGGTGTAAAAAAGCAGCTTTTCTCAACAGGAATAAATTATTAAAAAGTCCAACAACCTTGATTAAAACATCAACAAAAAATGGAAATATGTTAAGTTATCCACATAAAGTTAGACTGCAGATGAAAATAACTACACTATACTGCAGCTATAGTAAAACATATTGAATTCCAAGTTGAAATGACACAAGTCGATAGTCAGAAGATTTATTTTTGATCATTAATTAATCATTAAAGTCATTTCTTAAGCAAAAATGCCACACATTCACTGGTTTAGGCTTTTCATATATGAGGGATTTGTTTTATATCACTATAAATTGAATATGTTTGGGTGTCAGAATGTTGGTCAAACAAAATGAGCAACTTGAAGATGTCAGTTTGGGTTATGGGAAATTTTGACAGGCATTTTCCACCATTTTCTGACATTTTGTAGACTAAATGATCATTCAGTCAATCAAAAAGATTCATAGATCGGTTGAGCGATAATGAAAATGATGTTAGTTGCAGCCCCAATCCTGAGTGAAATCTTACCATTGCTGCCACGGCTCCATATATGACTTTGAAAAGCCAGACTGTGTCTGATCTGCAGTGTCACACAGTAAATGTATTATCCATACTCAGTGAACCTCTAAAGAGCTTTTTGCATGAACAGATTAGTTGATGTATGCTAATATTTAAAACTGGCGATTGATGCCAGAGCTGACTGGTTGTCTCAAATAAAAATTTACCCTTAATTTGACCTGAGGCCAAAACTCTATTTAATGATTGATATTCTGTTTATGAATCAGCTCACGCTCCTCTCCAGTTATCTGCAGACTTGTCCAACATAAACAACGATGTTTTTCAGAAATGTTTCCGGTGAATGATGATGATTTAACTTGTCTGTTAAGAGGAACGGAAGCTTTGAGAACTGATATCCTGTTATCCACTAATCCTAGCTCGAAGGCAAAGGAAGGAATTGAGTCACCTATGCCAGAAACTCAGCTCAACCAGATCATCTGAGGAAATATGAATGAAAATATCACACCTTGTCCCTCAGGAGACATATAACACATTTTTTATATTTCAACATTTAAGCTATTAAATGTTTTTAAACCGGTGTTGGACTTGGATTGAGTTTATGAGTGTTTCATGTTTTGATAGCGTGTGTGTGGCGTGTGACACAGGGCACTTTCTAAATTACTGGAAGCAGCAAACTAAAAAATATTGAAGGACTTCTTCAAGGATTCAGTCTCTAGAGTATTCCCTTTTTAACATGCTATTGAAAGCGTTTAGTGTAAAACCACTTCCTTTTACTCCAAGGTTGTGCATTCATGAACAAATTTGTCATGCTCGGGGAGTTTGTGCCTGACTTTGCTTTCAATATATTTTTAAATCTACATGCCGTGTCAGTAAATGCTTCGTGAATAGTATGATCTCTTTTTTTTTTTAGTTGCCTGCCAGTTAGATTTGACGTTTTCAATTCTCACTAAGCACAGCAGAATAATGGATGGTGATAAGGTTTTTTAGGAAAAGTGCAAATGGGCTGTGAAGTCTCACTTTACTTTGAAGTTCTTCAGGTTTTTCATTTCATATCAAAATTCTCAGTCAGTTTGGAGATGGATTATCAGTCGCTGTGGAGTGAATGGGTGTGTTTGTTTAGTATATGTTGGCATGTCTGTATGTGCTTGTGTTTTTTGTGTGTATAATCTTGTGTGTGTGTGTGTGTGTGTCTGTCAAAAGTGCCATGCAGGCTGGTGGGAGTGAACGGCTGGGACTTTTCAACACAACCCTTATCAGGGGCGCACATGCACACAACTGGTCCAATGAGACTCTGAGAACTGCGGGCTCTCCGATTTCCATCCTTTGCTCTTGTCACATTGTGCTCCTTAGTGCTGCTTTACAGTTATTCAAGCAGCAATCAAGTTTGTTGCACAAACCAACCTGGAAGATTTAGATTTAAAGATTTGCACTTTCTAATTGACTAAACAATGATTCATGCAACACTGGGGTTCCTGACTATAAAATTATCTCGATGGATGAGATTTAAATAACTTCAGGCACTGAACTCTTGAACTCAATTGAATTATTCTCATATCAACAATTCAGTATTACCTAGTGTCTCAGCAGGCAAGATTTAACAGCTTCTCTCTGAAGACATATCTATATTTTTCATCTCTTCGTTACTAATGAAAAAATATGTGACTTCCCAAAAATAGCACTAAAATAAACTCTATCATTTGCTGTCCTTTCTCGCCTTTGTTCCATTTTCAGCTCGCAGTGAGCCGCTTCAGAAAAGTTCACTTGATGGTCAAAATGTACACATCATTCACAGCTCACATAAGTGTGAACGTTCTTGCCTGGAAAGGGAATGACCTATTTCTTTTTTTATTTCAAAGCGCATTGTTATTACATCCACAGGCAATACAAATGGATATACAAGCAGTGTGAAAAAATGTGATACATTTCGAAGGCCAAGAATAAAAAAAAAAGAGTAAAAAAAGTGTACCAAAGGTATAGTCTTTCAGCCTTATTTTCATTTAGATTGACTCATAGTCGACTTCTTTTCATTTTCAGATGATAGCTATGAAGAAACAGACATAACATTACTATATACATCCAGAGAGAGAGAGGGAAAAGGGAAAAATAAAAATGCTTGTTGCAGTTTGGCTTCACACAGTTGCATACATGCTACAGTGAGATATATGGACACCAAAGAGAATACAATAAGGAAAAACGAAATAAATAGCTAAATAAATTAAAAGTATGGATGTTCCTTCAATTGATTATCTCAACAAAATCAGGTCTCAGAGGTTTGACATTGCGTTCATTCTTCCCAGCATTGTTTGAAGATGTCCATCTTTAAGTTTAAAGAGAAACTAACCTTTTCCATCATGTAAATCTCTATTGTCACTTCTGTCCAGGTATTTATAGGTCCATCATTCATCATCCACCTTTTTCTCCGCTGCCAGCAATATACCCATTAAATATTTGTCAATACCTTTTACTTCTGGAGAGACATAGCCTTTGCCCCTAGGCTTTGAAATCTAATGGTACACGTGTATTAAAGATGGTCTGTATTGCCTTATGTATCTCTGTCCAGTAATTCTGTATGTTTTGGCATTCCCAAAGAATATGGTAGCAGTTTGTGTATTCACAGCCACAATTTCTCCAACACTGAGGATTACCATCATCATAGTGTGCCTTCATGAGGGGAGTGATAAAAAAATCAAACTACATCTTTCCAGTTAAATTCCTTCCATGCATGAGATTTTGTGCTTTTCCATTGAGATATGCATTTATCTTTCCATTCTTCTTCTGTTATTGTCGGGTCCCCTTCTTTTAGTTAGTTTTTAGTTTTAGTAATTTCTTAGTTGGAGATATCTATAAAAATCTTGCTTTTTATAACAAAAGTTTCTCTTAAAAGTTTGAAAAGACATAATTTCATTTTTCTGTATAATGCCACAGAATGAGGTTATAATACCTTTTTCAAAGATTTAAATCTATCATCTTGCTTATTTGGTGTAAAATCCGAATCATACACAGAATTTTAATATCTTCTTCCCAATTATGTTCTTTTATTACTGCTTTCCACACCATCAGAACTGATTTTACCCATGAATTTTCCAGTCTATCTATGAATCTTTGCAGGTTTTTATCTGATACAGCCGAAGATCAGATCTACATCTACATGTCTTTTCATTGTCTTCATAAGATGTGTTGCACCACAGTAATGAGCTGATCTGTGCTTAGATGTAGTAATTTCTCAAACATGGCAAACCCCAGCCTCCTCTTTCTTTTGGTAGCTGTAATGTTTCATATCATACTCTTGGTCTTTTTCCTTGCCATATAAATCTCCATATCATTTTGTCCCATTCTGTGAATTTGTCTTGAGTAATTGTAATTTGGAGGGTTTGGAAAAGATATAAAGATCTTGGTAGAATATTGATTTGAATTGATTCAGTTCTTGAACTTGAACTTAAAAAGGGTATTAGATTCCATCTTGCAAGATCTTCTCTAATTTTACGGTACAGAGGGTCATAAATTTTCATTCTTCTTGATTACTACTTTACACAAAATTACACCCCAGTATTTCTTGAATTTTACAGATAGAATTAACTTGTATGTAAGAGTTTCAGTTTTGTCTATATTCAATTTGTAACCTGAGAGTGGACCAAGATTTTTTAATAAATTTATCACTTTTGGTACAGATATTTCAGGGGTTTTTTTTAGATATTATAGAACATTTTCTGTGTAACATGCTATTTTATGTTCTACTCCGTTAATTTCACTACCCTTAATTTTGTCATTCTGTCTAATATGTTGGACTGATTCTTCTAGAAAACGTGCAGAGAGAAGTGGAGACCAGGTTGCAGCCTTGTCTCACTCAGATATTGCCAACTGACAGAATCAAAAGCTTTTTCCACGTCTAAACTTACTGCTTTTTCCTTATGTTGTTTAATATGATCCACAATATGTAGAGTGTGTCTCAGGTAATGAGCTATTTCAATGTGATTAACAATGTAGATTTTATCAGAGGGGTGAAGAGGAGTATTGTCACAAGAAACCTGCTCATATAAATAACAACCTTAGGCAAGTATCTATCTATTATTTGCAGTGTAGGTGTTTGCAAAGCATCAAGTGATTAATGCACAGCTGTAGCCAATTAATGTAACAGTGATTTATGTTTGCATGCGTTTTCACACAAAATGACGCATTTCCTTGGTGGAAAAAAGGCGAATAAACACTTGAATATCATGCAAGTAGCTTATATTTCTGACATTTTGTACAATGATTTTTTTTTCAAAATAACACCTAGTACCATAGGAGGTGAAAGAGGTGATATTGAAACTGTGCTGGAAGATGTCAACTAAACAATAAACAATGAAATCCTGCAAATGTTTCATCCAGGCTGTGAATCCTGTTAGGGCAGGTTGATGAAGACGGCTGGCGACAGAACCGCTCTATCATTAGCCAGGTTGGGGTTGGTTCTCTGAAGAAACATTTGTCACAGATTGCTGATAAGGTTCGTATTTCAGTCTGAAACCCTCCCAGACTGTAATCTCGTCTGATCCAGTCCCTTTCTTCAGCGCTCCCTCAACATACTTGCTCTACTGATTAGCTATAGGGAAGCTGAACACTCAGCATGCACTAGACTGATCCAAACCTCTAACTGCTTTTCACTTGATCTCTATCTGCCAGCACTTTGATCCGAGCATCCTGGGGTCGTGTAATCTGCTCATTTCAGGCAATAATAGTTGCTGTCAACTTTAAGTCTTTCTCAGCAGGGTATTTTTAAGTTTTTCTCTTAGATGAACCTTCAAATGCTCATTCTCGTGAGATACAGTATGTATTTTAGGAAACAATATCACCTAGCACCTTTTAAGGATAGAAAATGCTTACTGCAGGGATAATAAAGAACACTATTTAGAGGTTCTGGATAAAATAAGACAGGTTTCTGTGTAGAGCCGAACAACAAATAAATATAAAATGTTTTACAAGCCAATGATTTGCAGTTAAAATGTTACCTGCCAAAGAAGGGATATGTTGCTTTTTCGCCGTGGTAAGAAATATGAAAGGTTGCCACCACATTTGTCCTGACGGTTGTTCTTTTCTTTTTCTGCATGACCAAGTGTGGCCTGACACATCTTGGCACCAGGCAGACCTTTTGTGAAGGTTTTTGATGCATTACACCCAACACAGTAAACCTTGCACACTATATTCTTTTATTTAACTTAAATTCTTCTTCTAAAGTTTAAATACTTATTTTGTATCAAGTTACATTCTCACCAAAGCCCCAGGAAATGCAATTTCATGTCATCAAATGTAGCATTGAACTGAAAAGCATAAATGTAACTAGAGCTGGTCAATGAAATGATACCTCTCCTCAATAGAAATACAACAATTGTTTGATTGATTTGTTTACTTCACTGAGCCTCGTCTCTGTCACAGCAAAGAAACTACATTTATTACATGTACTAGTGTCACTAAAGGAGGAAGAGGAATAACTAAACATAAGACACACCGAACAAGAGAGAGCAGGGGAATGAGAGGGAGAGAGAGAATCCATTGCTAACCGCTAAGCTAAAGTAACTAGCAGTGTCTGAATACTGTGTAAACAACTGTGGGATTAGCAAGACATTTGCTAAAAGAAGGACAGAGCTAAGAGCGCTTGAGTAGAACTAGTGTAAGTTTAAATGTACAGCAGGTAATTAGCTGCTGTAATGAAGAATATAGTAAAATTAACTAGGTTTAGAGCAGCAAAAACGCTACCAGTCGCACAGAAACGCCGGCAACTGGAAACGATACAATACGCTTACCGCAGCATGTCAGGTCACAACTTCTTCTGAGAAGAGGTGATTTCTGTAAGCTATGTATTGTGGTTGTTTTCATTGGTATAATTTAGTTGGCATTTAAATACTTATGTTATCGTGTGTCACTGGACATGTAACTAAATTTGCAGTTTGAGCTTTCTTACATGTGTGATGTATCACACTGCACCACTATTATGATATTTATTTTGTTGAGAAAAAAGGACTGAAAAAGGATTTTACTTGATTTTAATCATGCATATTTTGATGTTGAAAAAAGATTTTATCATTATAATTGTTTTGAACGTTCTACCTCAAATTTGTGAAATGTTACAATGTTTAGCAAATGTTTGTCATGTTCTGACCATAAAGATAGTTTAAAACCACAATTAACCATCAGGTTTCTTCAACTTAATTAATTATCGATATCAACTGTTTTTTGGCCATATTGTCCAGTAACTGTGGTGAAATGACAATAAAGGTTCTTGTATCCTTGTTGCATCTGTTTTTGGACTCTTATCTGTCCCTTGACTGGTGATCCCTTTGACTTTTCCTCTGGTGCCACGTTTGTTGACATTGTCAGGTTAACATTTGTAGTTTTAAAGGGAAAATCTTGACAATTTTTGAATGGATAGCCATGAAGTTTGGTACACAAATTCATGTTCTCCTCAGGATTAATTGTAATAATTTAGGTGATCCTGTGACCAACTGCCAAACATCAGCACGCTAGCAAAGTACAGCCTCAAAATCACTAGCGTGGCTATAGAATCATAGTCTTGTTTAAGTAGTGAGGGGAATTTTTACAACACTGTGTATAGAGCTACCACTATGGATTATTGTCATTATCAATTAATTAATTGTCAGAAAATGTTTAAAAACGTCGACTGCTGTTTCCCAAAGCTCAAGTGGATGTCCTCAAATTTCTGGTTTTGTCCTGGCCAAAGATATTTAGTTTACTATCACAGAGGACTAAAGTATTCACATTTACTGGAATCAGAGACTTTTTTTCTTAAAAAATGACTCAAAATGATAAATCGATTATCATAATAGTTGGCAAATAATTTAATAGTTGGCAACTAATTGTTTAATTGACTAATAGTTGCAGCTCTAGTTGAGCATGTTTCACTGGTGGTGTTACCCACAATAAATGTGCTGTATTAATATTCCAGTATCTGGTTTCTCTGCCTTTCCATTAGAACTCATTCAAGACTGTCAGGAAATAATAAATATATTCAGCTTGATTGAAAATCAATCCAATGTTGTGCATTGATTAACATCCAAATGATGACACTTAAAAGAAGAAATGTGTTGCATGAGCACACCTGCTTTGATGTGGTTATTTGTTGCAGAGTGATGTCTCGCTCTGGAAGAAAAGCAGAAACGACTCAAGCAGGGAGAACTTCAAACCCTGCTTGACTCAAAGGTTGCTTTCTTTCTCTGACACAAGTTACTTGAGTTCATCTAGTAATCAATTCTTTCTTGTTCAGTCGGAATGACATAGTCGATATGTCATGGTAGTAGAGCAAATTTATATTATTGATTTACCCGGTATAATTTAGACCAGTAACTGGAAAGACCATTGATAGTCTTTTCTGCAAATTATGAATTTACAAAATGGGTGATACACTGTATCATTGGAAAATTTTAATGACTTATCGATAATGCTTTGCACTCATGAAAACCTACATAAATTGCTTTGAGCTGAAAAGAAATGATTAGTTTTCAGGTAGATGATCAATACCATATTACACCCATGACATCATTTTAATGAGCCAAGAATTTCTGACAGCATAGAAAACTTTTGTTGCTGTTCCTGCAGAGTTATACTATACTGTACTATTACTGTATGTAAGTTGCCTTTTTGGCAATAACAATATTTCAGCAACAATGCTCTAAGAAAAATATTCAACACCTTTTGTAAGCTTGTAAAGACAAAAACAAGAAGCCTTATATTTCCAAGTCATTGCATTTCATAGATGCCATACAATCACTCCTTTTCTGTCTCATATTATTTTATGAAATGAGCTAGATAAAATATTACACAGAGGAGACATGACAAAGAAATGGGAATCATGGGGTTCCATTTCCAACTCATGCAAAACATTTTATAGGAGTATTTATAGCTACAGATTTCTCTTATTTAACCCAAAACCCTAATCTTAATCTTTTGTTTACTAGCTCACTCTGACCTTTCAACTGCACCTCAGTTTTTGAAAACACTCAAACCTGTTTGAGGTATTTTGCTTATTTTAAAATGTCTAATTTGTGGTCTTCTCACCTGTAAGCTTACTTTCACTCAAACCACTTCACTGTAAATTATAACATGTAAAACGGGTCACTTATCAGCTGTGGCAAAAAAAAACAAAAAAACGTCTGTATTTATGACACAGGCACTTGCAGTTTTATTTAGTGGCACATTAACGGTGTGAAATTACATTTTGTTGCTTTCAGAGTTGCTGTTGGTGCCTGAATGAATCTGTGGACCCAGCTGTACTTGAACAGATGTACATGGGATGCTGGGACTTTGGACCTGAGTGCCATGCACTATTTTCACTCAGTCTGTGGCAATTCTTTAGTTTAAATGCAGTCGGTCTTGTCTGTTCAGAGCTCTGTTTACAGTTCGTGACCTCAGAACAAAACAAAAGTCAAAACAGAAAATCCCTCAGTTGAGGCTGTTTACCTGAAAACACAAAGTTATGAAGGATTCAGAATAAAAAAAAAATAGAAGTAAAGAACAAAAACAGTCCTAATCCACATGAAGTACACTATGCTTAAAGCTGATTTCAAGCACCTGGCAAATTCCCAGCGACTGTGATGAGCAAAACTCTGTCACACAGTGAAATGACCTTTATATGGACTTTCACTCCTGCTCGACCTGAACAATATTCTGAATGTTTTATGACACAAAAACTGTACTTTCATGTGATTGCTTCAATGTGTCTACTTCCGAGTCACTCCCAAAGAATGAGAAGTCCAGAGGATGGATATTTTTCATCTTGTATCCTGGGATTATTGTATATGTAGTATGACTATTCTGAAGGGATTACAAGCATGAGAAATTGGTTTTAGCTCCGGGAAGAGAATTAGTGGTGACTTCAATGTCAAACAGGGATTTGGCAACAGCAAAGAGTGAAAGAAGTTTCAAATAATTTATGAAACACGCTCCAGTATTTATGAAAAACATGCAGCTGTGGACATGCAGATTGAAATGTTATTTACATTTATGTCACGCAGTTAATTACTATACATACATATTACCCTAAATAGCCCATACTACATGTTAAATGACAAAACAACTGCAGCCTTGATGCCTCTTCAATACAGTACATTGGATTTTTTTTTTGCCCCTAAGCATATCACCAGACCTCAGGCGCTAATTTCTCTCACAGCTGCTGTCTATCATTTGCCACAACACATTAACAGCTCTGACTTCTTCACAAGGCATCAAAGAAGATAGCCTGCACGGAACAGACGTGGGGTCATGTCGTGTTACGCTGCAGACGGTGAAGACTTCATGTCGAGTTAAAATTTCAGCCCTCATGTTCTCAGACTTCCGTCATGAAGAGGTTACTAGAACGAAGGTCATACTGAGATCATTAAACCTTCAATCTACTTGTTCTTGTTCTTTGATTTGTATTTATCTTCATTTTTAGGTTCTAAGTAGACTCATAATGGTATTTGATCTTTTATTTCTCATACATTTTTTTTGTACAGATGACACTTGTAACAGATGTAGCAGGTTGGGTTTAGGAAGCTCTCGTCTTTGTTGATGTTACTATGTTGATTGTGTTGTGTCGTTGGATTGTTTAATCTGTTGTCTTTTTTCTTTTTTTTGTTTAAATGTTTGTTAACTTTCATGTTTCGTGCCTGAGGACCCCTTTGAAAACAAGACGGTGCATCTCAAGGGGTTTATCCTCTTATTAAATTCCGAAATAAAAAAAAAAAATCAAAGGACTTCACCGAAAACAAAAAGTGTGTTATAAAACAATAGATTTTTCCATCCTCTTCAGCTGCAGGGAACTAAACAAGTTTTAAAGCCCACGTTAGTATAGTGTTCACCTCTAAATCAACCGCCAAAAGCTACTCAAATTCTGAAGTGCACCCCGAGGAAGAGGGGTAATCTTCTACCCCATCAACCAATCAGCAAAACAGAGGAACCTCGTCTTGCGTCTGGTTTGAAGCGTCGATTGCACAGACGCTGTCAGCAAACAGCTTAGTAGATCGATACGGCGCCAGCATTAGGGCAGGTGGAGTGGGTCAAATTGCTTTCTGCATATCTACACTCTAGTAATCTGCTGATTCAGCGTGCCGTTTAACACTATATGTTGTGGGCAACTGGAAGCTTCTTTCACCATTACAGCTGGGGTTTGGTGTATGAAGATATATTTAATGATATTCATCTATAAAACTCTATTGTTTAAGCTTCCAAACTATCTTACATCTCTTCTCACTTTTAAATTACTATACGATCCAGTAACTACATAACCTTAGATATCTCTTGTGTACCCATGAATCATGACAGAACTGGTTTCAGGTACTCTGCACCTTTTTTAAATGAAATGAACCACAAACTGCCCTCAAACTACATGCTTTCATTCCCTTTTGAAGATTTTAAACCTTTACTGATGTACTTTTTTATGACTCTTCTAACTGTTTTGGTTGTCTGGCCTTAGCTGTGTTGTTCTGTGTGCTGGTTGTGTGGTTATGAATGTTTCTTGTTCTCAGGTCTCAATGTGACTACCTGATTAAGTAAAGTTGAAATTAAAAAAACATACAGACAATATACATCTGTAAACTATCAGAGATATGACGGACCATTGGTAGATATTTCTGGTTGAACAATATTAGGCCATTGTAGGCAGTGTTGCAAATTTGTAGGTAATATTTTCTATTATTTTTGTATCAATGTGATGAAGTACCTTGATGTGACAATATTTAATTTTCTGGATTGGCCAAAAACAGACATTTATGTTGGGTTATTTTATTTTCCAGAAAATGTACGATCACAATATCTATCAATATGGCAACATAAAAATAAACATACATTACAGCGATAAAAGATTTTTATTAATAACACTCACTCCTAATTGATTCAGAAGCTTCACTGTAAATGCCCACTTTAAAACAGGAAAGCTCACAGTGAAACTTCAGACCTTGATTGGTTATTTATTGATATAGTTGATAAATGGGAGATTTGGGAGATTTTAGCGACTGCTTGTAGTGGATCTCTCACAGTTAATGTGGATTTATGTGTTAATAAAACAGGAAATATATTTTTTAGGGGTGGTTTTAGCCACTTGATGATTCTTGTTATGCACAATGATTTGAATGATTCGATTAGCGGTCACTCTGATCCTTTCTCTCGGTTAGTTTTTAATTCTAACTTGCATCCAAAAGTTCAGAGTCACACGATTGTTCTTTTGAAATCCTGGCTGGGAAAACCAAGTAAAGTTGATGTGCATAACACATTAACTGTGGCAAATGGCGGCTCACATACCCAGTGTTGATATTCTATAGACGAACTTTTGACCCCTATTGTACAGTAGGAGGAGAAACAAAAAGAGATTCTTTCCATCAGGGATTTGCAGAGTACTGCTGTCAAAAATTGTGAAAGACTGGTATGAATGTTTGGAGCTGAAAGAATGTAAAGCCTGATGTTGCTGGCACACAAGCTCGGCGGATCCTTCCTGCCAAAATTGTTAAAAAAAAAAAAAAAATGTAACTTGGCTATCCTCCCTCACAGCCCTGGGAGACACATGTCTGAGATTTTTCAATAATTCCTAGAAAGTCTTTGATTTTTTTGTGGGGTTTGTTTTGTTTTTTTTGACCCAGTGAGGCAGGTCAAACGTGTGAACCAAGTCCCCAGTGACTGCTGACACACTAAGTGCTTTTAATTATTTAGGACCAGAGCGAGAGATACGCAGCAGCACCATAGCTCGAACAAGGTGGATCAGAGTCCTATTGTGGACATGATGCACATAAAAGATGCTCTCCTCCTCATGTTACAGCCTGATGGTTTTACACAAATCCAATCTGACAGGGATCTCCAGGGTTTTGCATGGAGGAGTATCTGTGGTTTATTGCCTCAGGTTTACCAAGGCCAGAATATCTCAGTGCTCGTTATGTCTGAGACATTATGTACTTTCCAGAGTCGAAACAGTACAAAAAAAATCCTAATGTCTAGATAGAGTGGGTTTGGAGGGCAAAATGACATTACAGTTTAATTTATCTGCATGATAATTCTATCTGACATCCAACACAGATACCATATAAAAACTAGAGCTGCAACGATTATCTGATTAATCAATTTACCGAAAATTGATTGAACTATTTTGATAATTGAATAATCATTTTAGTAATTTTTTACGCAAATATACCAAAAATTTGCAGGTTCAAGCTTTTCAAACGTGATGATTTGATGCTTTTCTTTGTCATTCATGACAGTAAACTGAATATTTTTAGATTTAACTCTGGAAATTATAACAGGTATTTTTTGCTGTTTCTGACATTTTATAGACAAAATGATTAATCAATTAATTGGGGAAATAATCAGCAGATTAATTGATAATAAAAAAAAGCATTGTTGCAGCTCTAATTTATAGCTAAGATGCTGTGGTTTTATAAAACTAAATATGTTGTGCTAAATTCCCTGGAGATGTGTATAAAATTATGCTGAACATATCTACAGAGTTACGGGGAATGTATTGTTTCACACATTTTAAAAGTGTGAAAGAGAAGGGCTTGCAATTCATGTTGAAGCTTCAAAATGTACAGTATACATTTTCAGTCCCTATAAGCATGATATATTATAGCTTTACTGTAGTGGTGGGACAACCAGATGCGGAGCAGATATATGATGTCAAACAGTGTCAAAAACTTAACGTTGAAACTTCCTAAAGGATTTTTAATGGGATTATAGGAAAGTGAGGAATTTTAATTGTTGCAAACTTAAAATGCAGCATATGTATATTTTTCAATACAGACAGTGAAATATGCTTCCTCTTCTATGCCAGATGACACTAATGGAACATATTTGTCGGTGTCTGTTGTGGAGCACAGCCGCTCCCCCCTGTGAGTCTCTACAGCAGCAGCTGATGCAGATTCACAGCTGTGTGCCTGTCACACCTGGGTTTTACATCCTCGCTGGAGCTCCCTGTTCGCATCAGGAACAAATGGGAGAGCGAAGTAGCCTGTATGTGACGTCAGCTCAGCAATCTAAAACTACAAGAGCTGAAAAGGTAAAGCTTCATTGGTTGAATTTAGAACATATAGTAAGTAATCATGCAAATTTAAAGTCATAATCTGTGTGAATAAGTATTCTAAATCAGCATTTTGCAACCTTTTTGAGCTGTGACTCCCCTAACACCCCGACTCCTCTCTACCTCTACTCCATTGTCACAGGTTATAGCTTTACTACGGACAGGGGTTTTCATTCAGAGGATTTTCATATGACCAAAGCGGAAAAAGTTACTGCTATAGCAGGATAAAAGCAAAAATTGGATAAAACAGAAAAAACTGGAACAGAAATCCTTTTTTCCCACTTTGGTATCCCATCTTGCAAAATTTTTATCTAGAGACTCCTTTGGGGGTGCAAAGAAAATACACTTCACAAGAACTCACTTCTGTTTATGATACAGTATATTCATTTCAGATCAGTTTCTTTGGGGTTGGGGGTTCAGTTGTCCAAATTAATTTTATTTCCTTTTGTCCAAGCTATATTTGATTTAACTGTGTCCTTTAACGTTTTCTCCTGGCTCAGTTTCAACTCGTGCATTGCTTTGCTTTGTAATGTACAAAATGTAGTAAAGAAGTTTGACTAAAAATAGAGACACACAGACAGGCATTGAGACAAGTCTTGTTGTATAATAAAGGAGCTTTCATGGAGTACATTTTTGCATTAATCATCCATGAAATAGCTTTTTCATGAACTGCCAACACACTTGTAGTAATTGTTTTGTTTCCGGTGATTTGTTGAAACCACTTTGCTTTTAAAAACAGTTTCTCCGTGATGTTAAACTTCGAGTCAGGATGATATTAAAGTGACTCAGGTATGACATGAAAAATGGATTTTAAAAAAGACCAAATCAGCACAACAAAGTGGGGAGAGTCAATTAACATGATGAATGGCTAAACATAGATGAGCCTTAAACAAAAGCCAAAACATTTAGGAAGCTATTTCTGTTTCATACATCAAGAACAGCGCTATAATGAGCATCCAGGTACAAAGCCACCATCTTGAGCCTGCGGTGAACAAGCCAGAGTGTGATTAATTGAGTTTGTCACTCCGCCTTGTTCCCCTCGTGCTCTGAAGAGTTGCTCTGAAGTGATGACAGTCTATCCATTAAAACCAGTTTTCTAAATGGCAATAATTTCCTCAAAGAAGCATCTGCTTTGGTGTCACACAATGGCAGCAATAATGAGATCCTCCTTCATGAGAAACTTCTGTTGCTGTGGAGATGCACAGACAGAACAGCTTTTTAATCGTTTAAGCTGTGTGTTAACGCCTGTGATGTGACTCCTATAGGAGTCACGCCTGAGTCACATCACAGGCGTTAACACACAAAGTGTTTAAGATCTTGCATTCCCAATGTGTAGCTTTATTATTAATGCCTTGCTTCGGAGTGAAGCTCATCGTGCATATTCATGTTAAACCCTCGGATTTATACTTTTCTCAAGAGGTTTGATATTTTCTTCCCAAACTGGGAGATTTAAATGTTTAATAGTTATGCAGTAATTGAATATTTTCACTGTTTTCACTCAGAATATCACAGCTTTCTCAAACACTGCACTCAAACTTCAGTGTATTGACTTTGTGTATGGTTTACCCAGCTTGAGTATCTTTTTTTAACATGCAGTACATTTTAAAACAGTACCTTTAACCTCCTTAATCCCACAAACTTTGACAAACTCTGTTCAAACCCACAGAACTTTAATTTAAATTCTAAGGGAGATCCCAAAGTTTCCAACGATATTCTGGCTGAATAATGATGCACAAGAGTTGGAACAAACTGATACAGAATGAACTGTATGTGTGATATGGTCAGTTTATTTTACCAAATTTAAAGGTACTATAATTGGAAATTAAATTAAACCGGATGTTAAGAAGTTAAAATCTTCTAAAACTAGCTACAGATTTGAAAGGGATCCTTAGGGATATTAGTTTTTAAATTAATAAAAAGTTAAGCTACTGGCTCTCACTGAAACCAAGTTATTACTGTGTTTACAGATGTGTCTTCTTTCTCACCGATGTAAAAATGTCAGATATAACAAACATGTTTCAAGACTTGAACAGTTCACTGTTTGCTAAACTCCTCCCCTGAACAGTGATTGTCCAATCATAGATCAGCAATCGTAACTCCACATAGCAGGATAATCCAACCCCCCCCATCCAATCAGATTTCTCAGCATGCTGTAGAGGTCTCTGGAGTGTGGTGTATTTTATTCAGCCTTTCTACATTGAGAAAAATGTGCTCTAATGTAAGCTGCAATCATTAGCATGTCCATACTACCTACAGTAGTAACATACTGTCTTTTTCGTGCTACATGTCACGTTGGAGGAAGCCTTGTTCTACTGTGTGGGAGCCGGACTTCAGGGTAACATTAGCAGTTCTGGCTGGCACTTTATTGGATTTGGGTCTTTTTACACTCCACCAACCCCAAACTCATTACCTGAGATAGAATTGTATTTGCCAGTCTCATCGGTTAGTAGCTAACCTTCAAGCCTTTCTCTTGTAAAATGGAAGTATACAACTTGACAGTATAAACAAGTGTGTTTTTCTATAGCAAGCATCCAAACAGAGCTATGGAGTAAAATGTTTAATTTTCCTCATAATACTGTACTGTAATACAGTATTTCAATCACATTTTTCCTTGTATTATGGCTAGCAGCTCCCCCAAGAAGAAAGCTGTTGCTTTATATCCATGTCTCCTACATGGAAGGGAGCTAACATTAATTAGCAAGCTAGCTATAGCTGATAAAATATGTCAGAAGCAGTTGTCACTTGATGGTCACCAGCTAGAAATGTGAAGCCAAGTTTCATCTGGCTCTGTCTGAAACCAAGGACCCACTGTCTCAAAATAACCACAAATTTTGACTTGTAAATCTGACACCATTAGCACTGTGAAAATCCATTACCATGCAAGAGCAGAAAGCTTGACAGGTGTTGCAACAGTAATTAAGAGGGACTGGGCTTAGTGAAGTCAGACACTCGATGTTCATCAATAAATTCTGAATAATTTAATGATATTTAATTTTTTGTAAGTTTTATTTGCATCAAATGACATCCAAGTAATATTTAAACACTGAATGACATCATCATCTCTGCATGTCTGCGATATCACAATTGACAGATAGATGCCCACAGCTTGATTCATCCTCCCCAGTGTAGCTGCTAAAACCGTCTCGCACACGTGGCAGCGTAAACCAGGCAGGATTTAACATGAGTATTGCTTTGCTGCAACATAGAGTGACACAGGTGCCTTCTCGTGGGAGAGAAACATGTTGGCTGAGGATATCAGCCATCATTTAATCAGCCCACCGGAGCATCTGCTCTTAGGTTTTTAAATAGATCATGTAATGAAGTGAAGAACACTCTTCTCTTCATGCCATCCATTTACCGCAGGACACAAAAAACACGCCACACTGGATGTAGGGATTACAGGTGCAGAATTCATTTGGGAATCTGGGATGAAGATTGTGATCGGTACAGTAGTGGACAAGTAGCAGCCAGTAAATGATGATTCACCAGATGGCAGTTTGATAAAAATTGAATGAACTCATGTAAAGACTGTCTTGTGCATAGATGTTTATTACGTTCAGCACAGTGTTTTAGGAGAATCAGGGAGTTGTAGCTTGTGCACATTATGGTATGAATGTGTGGGAGGAAAGGCGGCATGTTGGCAGAGCATAAACCTTTTCTCCAGACAAATAAAGTCCATCTCAAATCGAACAGGTGCTGTAACTCAGTCATGATGGCGTTTTGCCTCCAGGGCCTTTCACAGCTGTTGGTACAGGAAGTGTTGAGTCTGGAGAAGACACTTGATTGATAAATACTGTCAAAAATCTCAGAGCTACAGATTGCAATTTTCTTCTGTCTTCTGTCTTCTGTCTTTATAAGAATTTAATAAACTTCTTTCTTTCTTTCTTTATATATTTCCTTTCTTTCTAAGAACTATAATTGACAGCATAGACAAACATTTTCGTAACTTTTCCCTAAAGGGAATGTTGAAATTCAATTCTATGTTCATTAACTATTTAAATAACTTCGGTCTTTCTACTTGACATTGGGCATGTTCACCAGGATGATGGTTTTTTAAGTGTCTGATTAAGTTAGTTGTTCCAAATGTTTTCAAGGTTGTTCCTCCACGGCTTATTTTGGACTTAAAAGTATTACAAATTGCGAGATTTGTGTCTTCTTCACTCGCACTTAAGAACTTCCACACCAACGACATGTTGTGTGTGTGTGGCTACACTGTTTTTGCGCTGTGTGTGCAACGTGCATGTTGTGTGTGTCTGTGTTGTCTGTGCCGCAGCAGCTGTGTGCATGACGTGAACCATAGTGTGGCTTTGTGTGGAAAATATGACTGGCAAAGATACAGATGTATGAGACTGAACAGGCCAGTCATGGCTGATCAGCTGTAAACTGGCTGATTTTGATTGGTGTACAGTTGACTCAGAGCACAAGAGAAACGTGTCATCCATTGTATTTTCCTACTAATTTGTGATTTGACATAGTGCTTGAAAATCTGCTCTAACCGAGAAAAAAAACCAAGTGGGTATTCTGTTAAAAACAATATTCTGTAACCTCACATCAAAACTGATTATCCTATCAGGATGTTATTGTTTTTATCCACAACCAAAATATCAACGTACTTTCTTATCATTCCTATTTTATCTGAACATTTTTTGGAGTATAGTTGTGTTGTGCGCCATGACATTATTTTCTTTTCCAGATAATTTGGCTGCTTTCTTTGTGGTCACATCATACTGTACAGAGGGGAGATAAGGGTGAGAGCTCTCTTTGGGCAGAGATGAAGGGGGAACAAATGCTGGGTGTGCACACAGCTCAGATGTTCTGTCCTTCTGGCGATAATTAACTTTGACTGCAGGAATTTGACTGTGTGACACAGAAACCTCTGTTTCTCTGAGATGGTAATATGGATAGATGATGCTGTATGAGAATTTTAATAGAAAAAGAGCCTGAAAGTCTCATCAAGCAACATTTCCAAACTACTCTACAGGATACTTATTGTATCCTTGAGACTTTTAGGAACAAATGCCTTCAGTAAACAGTGACGAATCTAAATATTTTGAAGGAAACCGTAAACTCTTAAAAACAAGAGTTACTTTTTTACGGATATGAGGACTTTTAAGTTTGTAAAACAGTTCTTGAATGAAAAGGTCAAAACCCTCATAAAGGGCGGACATGTTTGAACTGTAACATCGGCCAGAGGGACCACATTGTGTCAAGCCAAGAGGCCTCTAACTTTATGTGTCTTTGGGAAACGTTGAGTGTGATTTATGAGGTCCTTCACCAAGTCTGTCCCTTCAGAGAGTATCATAGATCAGATGTCAAGGATGGAGCACATCGTGAGAACAGATATAATGTCAGTGAGGCAATTATATCCAATATTTCATTGCGAGGGCCTTGAATATGTCCGTACACAAAAAAATAATAATCTTATGACCCCAAATTCTCAGCATAGCTCGATTATCAACTATGTGTTATTTGGACTTAAGCCCTATACTTGTGAACATCTGGTTTAAAGTTGCTATCAAAGACAAAGAAAACATTACACATGAAAATACACATCATTTAGTGCACTTTATCTTCAGTGTGTGTACTACCAGTCTCGTTTTGCCAAAGTGTGCCTGTTTTTAGCTTGCAGTGTCTAAATTGTCCACAGCCCTCCTGTTTGATGTAATCATGTGGTTTAGATTCACTTACGCCACATTTGGAGTAATAACATGATGTACCTTCCTGCACAGAGCTGAGACTCCCACATGTGTTTGTGTGTGTGTTTATGGACCCGAGTTCATGCATGTGTGCATTTGCACCTGCATAAATCTCTAAAATGAGAGGTGCAGAGCGAGAGAGAATCTATCAAAACCATTTAACCGCCCGTAATAGTCTCTCCTGACTGCTGGCTGGATCTCACATCGAGATCATCTTAACGTGGTTGTTTCTCTGCCTCATTTGCTTTTTCAAGGGATATTAGCTCACAGCCGAGAAACATCTTCAGATGTATTGTACAGCAGGCCGCCTCTGCCTTCTGTCTGAACTTATATTATAAAGGTTAAATCTGAGCTGCGTTTTTTTTTTTTTTTAAATGAATGCAGGAATGCGACTATTTGCCTGCATATTATTTTACTTCTCTTCCATAATGCTAGACATTAGCAATTTATCACTAGCACAATGGCCTTTGGAGGATGCTTTAAAAACAATGGAGAAAACAACAAATAGACCAAACGTATTGTAAAGATGTATTTTTATAGTAACAAAAAAACTGGATTCACAAAAGTATGGACGGATAAATTGGTTACATTATCCCATGACAGGAAGAAATAAAGTATCATCACTAAAAGAACAGCACTACAGGAAGTAATTAATCTAGTAACATACAGTCCACAAGAGTAAAAGTGAAGACTAACATGCATCCCAAAATTAAATGGACAGTTAGCTTAAATGTTGTATTAGTAGCCTCAGACAGCTATACTATAATGGCTTGTTTTACACTAAATTAATTGCAGAAAATCGCTGAAATTTAACACCTCAAGTTACAAACAGACGTCACAAAATGGTTAATAGGAAAGAATTCTTCCAGATAATAGTCCAACAAGGGTATTTGGAGTGGATGAAAAAAATGCCCCTCAATATTTGCTCAGATACAGATCTGAGAAAATGTCAGTTTAAATATACAATGAAATCAAAGATACATTTTCCAAGTTATAATCATGTGTCGCTATGTTCAGTTATCTCTTGTTATATGCCAAATATGCTGTGTGTCAAAAAATATGTATTTTTATATCAAAATCCCAGTTTTTTTCTCATCCTGTAAAATTTTTCATAAGTTTGATGACTCATCTTGAACTACACAAAAACGTATCCAATCAAATGTAATTTGGGGCAACTAGCTAACCACATCCTTCATATAAAACTGCACTTGCCTGCTTGTGGGTTGTATTAGCTAGCAGAGCCATGTCATAGGAGGAGCAGTGGACAAAAACTTTGTTTTGACTTCCTAAAGAATGTGGTTGAGGTCAAATGTATTAATTTTTCCCTTGCTGCTCCTCCTTCTGATCTAACAGGTGAGGAAGACCAACAGTCCTTTACTGCTGACCAGGTATAAGTGCAATGAGTAAGAGAGCTAGACAGAAGGTTTTTTTGTGGTGTTTTTTTGTTTGGTTGGTTGTTTGTTTGTTTTTTAATTATTAAAGTAAAAAACAACTGTAAGTAGACAAGTACATAAGAAATACCATTAACAATAAGAAAGTGGTGCAACAATCAAAGTGCTTAAAAGTTAAAGCACGCAATCAAATCTGAAGGATCTGATTTAAATCCCTCTTGTAACTGTCAACCGTTTCTCTGTATGTCGCAGTACAGAAGCTAAACACACTTTCACTGTGACTTTAAATGCTACTGCTATGGAAAGGTGCAGCAGTGTTGCTACTAGCAACAGAGTGGTCAACTGAAACCAACTGAATACATGGATTATTTATACATAAATACTTAGAAAACTACATAAATGAAAGTCTGGACAGCAAAAGTCCAGCCGTCTTAAGTCTTATGAATGCCACTGAGAAATGCTAAAAAGAATGAGATTTATGGAGAATCAGATTAGTACCTGGAATTCAATTTAATACCAGGGATCAAATAATCTGTAATGAGCTAAGGATTAGTGGGAAGATATGTTCTATTTTTGACAAAAAAATGGGTTTAGAAACTTAACTTGAAGCACAGATGTTCTTCAGTTTCCACTTCGACCTGTTTGAGGGAGTTTAATTCTGGAGGTTTCTGTGAACACGGGGGGTTCAGCACTCAACTGCCTGCATTCTTCCAGTCTATTACCCCTGCAGTTCATGCCTCTGTTAACTTCTCTCCTGACTGATTCAAGCCAACAATCCTTTCAACCATCAAATCCCAAATCACAGGTTAGTTTACTTCAGTCAAACAACCCCCGCTCACAGAGTCCATCTGTCTCGCTCGCTGACATCGGAGCGTGTGCACTGTGGGGGTCAATGCTAAATTGATATTCTGGAGCAAAAACAAGGGTTCAGGACGGCCTTTGTATCTGGGGTTGAAGCTTTGAGGTATTATAGTCAGAGGAGGCTCCTCCATGGAGGCAGAGGAGGTTGCTCCTCTATTTTTGAAAAGCAAGAGGGAGATCAAAGTATAAAAAAGAGTAGTTGGTTGAAATAAACCACTACCAAATCTCAGCATCATTTATAAAATATTTTTTCTCTTTTTCTTTTCTTCTTTGGAAAAAATCCATTGCTGAAATTCAGATTAAAATGCTTCAACAGCGACACCTGCAGGGCAGGAAGGGAGAGGGCAGTCTGTGTGAAGCGGTGGTGGGGGGCAGAGGAGGACGGGCTCCTGCTGTCCTCCTTAGGGTTGGATCTCTTATATCAATTTAATGTACTTCATCTTTTTCATGCTTATCTGTTATTGGCCAAAACATGTAAAATGACGTTCCAATGGAGGATGTCCTCCCTAACCAATCAACAACCAGAATACAATATTGACATTGTGTTGGTCCAATGATAATTTCCTCTACCAGTGTATTGTATGTGAGTGTGACGAACTGGCAGTGAAGCGGTAGATAGATTCATACATTCATACATTGCTTATTAGAAAAGAAATTATGACTTGCAAATTGTGAACTACTTTTCAACACATCACTAAGAAAGTACATTGTATTTAGGCCTTTTCAACAGAGTCCAAATTTCCTTTTTTTAAGATTTATGTCTCCTTTTTTTTTATCGAGCAGGAGATACCTGCTTTCGTTAGCCAACGCAAGAGATAGCTTGTTGTAGCAGCCCTGAAGGACTGTTAAGCTAACGGCAAGAATGGCTGGAGGGCATGACAGCGGCAAGATGCTGCCGGGGAGCAGATGGAGAGCTCCGCTCTGCTCATGCAGCCTCAGGCCTCACTGCCTCAGCTGTCCGGGCTGGACACACGGTGGGACTACGGTGGCTTGCGGCTGCTCTGAAGTGAACTCCTCTCAACAGCAGAAAGTTAACAACACAATTTAAATAGAACATCTGAGAGAGTTAGCTTGTTTGTCATTGACAAAGTTCTGTTAAGAAACAGACAAGATGACCAACAGCAACAAATGCAGTGGGACATTAGTTGCTGTTGGATACTTCATCTCCATGAAAGAAGGAAGACGTCAGATAACGTGAGTCAGATACAGCTTCTCTCTTGCTGTCTCTTGGTTCACTAATTTCTTCTCTGATGGTTAAATGTCTCTCGGTGGCTGTTGTGTGAATTTATCTCAGAGTTTATCTCTTGTGTGAAAGCAGCAGAGATCATATAATGTGCGGTAGGTAGTTTTCCTGTTGAAGAGTTACAGTGAGCTGTCTGGACTCATTCATTTGGAATCGATCCAGTTTTTAATTGCGTGGTTGTTCAGTCACCTGTTGATGTTGTGTGATTTGTGAATGAGAATTTCTTCCTTCTTGTTTGTTTTTAAGCTGAGCCGTATATTGAGTAATAAGCTTAAAGTAACTAGAATTAAGACTTTTTAAATACTAGAAGTAACTAGAATAACAACAACGATAACGCTGTCAGCTTTGTAGGTTGTTTTTTGTGTGTTGTGAATATAGAGAAGTGTGTAAGTCATGTAATTGATACATGCATTAATACTTTCTGATGTGAACCTACACTTTAAGATCTGTGAATGTTTTTAGTGTTCAATCTTTCTAGTATTCAGCACTGATCTGTACATGTATCAGATTATAAGCTTTGCGGCACTTTGTTTCTGTATGCTAAGAAAATACACAGGAAACGTGTAAATTATGTGACATGTTGTCTGTTTTTGCTGAGAACATAAAACTGTTGTCACAATAGAACAATACTATAAATTTGAAGTGATCTTTGTTGGTAAAATAACACATTCTGAACTACTCCAGGGCTAAAATGAGCACTTCTTTGTTTAGGCTACTAGCTATGTATAAACCTTTAAAGAAGCAGCCTCATACTATGATGCAGTTTGTTGTAATATTCCATGTTATATTCTGTTTGAATATGGTTTGCTATAATTAAACAGGTTATGCTATAAATTATGTTGGTGTATGGTGTTTTAAAATCTTGTTTCATGTGCCCCTTTTTAACTTTGAGCACCTGCCCCTCTAAAGGTCTCTGCACGGCCCTGCATTTGAACATAACATAACTTGGAACAAAAGAAAGAGCTAAGAAACAAAAGAGATGAGTAGCCAACTAGTGTAAAATAACATGATGCTGTGGGTTGGTTTTCCTCCCGTCCTCCCCAGTTATTTGCGTCACCAGCCTCCACTGATTTAAGTGATTACAATTGTTAACAAGTGTTTTTAAATTCAGAAGTCACTCTTGCTTCAGCTCGTTAGCATAGCCAGCTGCAGCTATCAAGCTCTTTGTTCACCAAACCATGGAGGAGTTTTTCCCCTATTTAAGACAAACTTACTTTAAGGAAACTATTTTTTAAATTGTAGATTTTTCTATTAAGAAAGTAGATACTTTGAAATAATGAATACCGAAGGAGTTATTGCTGATTAAAGTTGCAGACCTACTGAAGCTGATAATCATCTTGGTTGAAGACATACCCAATTGTTGGACTTTCACTTCCGTGTCCATCAAGTGGGGCACAATAGGGAATGATTTTGCTCAAAATGGGCCAAATAAGAAATAATGGGAGTATATGGGTGCTGGATGAATTGGCAAGCAACATGAAGCAGATTTCTAGTAATAGACTTGTAAAGAGATTATTTAGCCATACAGGTCAATGCATGATGAAAAATAAAAACATGGCGGAGTGGACAACCCTGTCTCCTAAAAATTACATTTATATACATCTAATTTACAACAGCAAATGTATGTAGAGAATTATCCCCCATATCAAAGTCTGCTCTTTGTACGCCCACCATCTACTGATCACCTCACCATAATGTGTGTGCTGTACAGAGATGAAACACTTCATGGACTGGAAGAAAACATTTAATAGCCTGTAAATGTAATTTTCAAGGAAACTTAGTTGAAGTGGACTAAAACCAGTTTGACTTACAGACATCCTTTACCTACATTAATTACAAAACTGAGAATTGTATTTCTGTTTATCACTTTTCATTTTGTAACTGCTTTATGCAGATGGAGTCTTGTACTGTACAGTGGCTTTTAGGCTTTCTAACAGGAAGTTTATGGAAAAAATAATACAAACTCAAGAATAACAAAGGATAAAAAATAATGTGCAACTTCAAAAACTGACATGAAATTAAGCGTCTACTGTAATACTACATGTTTTGTCAGTTGGGTGATTTATGTCATTAATAGTACAATTAAGTTAAATATCTTGGTGCATTTTGAGCATGAATCAAGCTGCTGTGCTAAGCTGTATGTAAGTATAAACAGATTTTTAATAGGAGGCAATTAAAAGTACAAAGCAGTCAAGCAGCTATCCTACACTTGATTTAAAAACATGAATTGCTCTCTCGCTACATCATTTGCAGAAACAAGCTCCCACAGTGGTCAGTCCTTGAGACAGGATAGGCCACTTTTAGCCTCTGGGAAGACACTTGCCATTAACTTACCTCAGCATTTTCACAGGACAAAGGCCACAAGACCCCTCATATCTACAGAGACAATGCAGAGGTGGCAGTTTGCCTTGCCTGCTTTCTCCTTCAAAGCAGATTAAATGAAAGAAAAATCACTGCGTGGACAAAGCTAATCTGCAGGTTATGGGGAAAACGTTGAACTGTGCAGAAAGTGTTTCTCTAGCAGAAAAGGCTTTAAAGACAAACTTCCATTTCTGTGTCTTTCCTTTTTAGATGCCATTAAGACAGAAGTTAAAGACAGGAGAAAACAAAGGGTCATTGATTCATTTGCACTAAACTGTTTGCTAATTTAGCAGCCTAAAGTCAAAGCACTGCAGTCTCTGGCAAATTGTCAGCTGGATAAATTGGGATTTAAACTGGCATAATGGTATTTGGTGTATTTACACTGACAAAATTGTTGGTTTGTGTTCAAACTTGTTGAAAATATCTTTATAGTTCACAATTCATTTCACAGCCATCCAATACTGTTCATCATCGCCTGCACTTGGTCATCAGTGACACGTGTGTTGAGTATGTGTGTGCTTTGGGCTGCATGTCTCTGGTTTTTCTCCTCCTGTCACAAGCCTCTCCATTTTTTGGCATAGACATCACTAAACAAACCGAGCTCAAGTTGCACTGAGTGTACTGGCGCACGCTCTCAGTGCAGTTATTTCACAGCAGTTTGACAGCCTTTGAGAACATGCCAAATTCAATAACGTTTGGAGTATACATCCAGCCTGAAGCAGCAAAATCCCCAAATGATCACAAATCAAATCAAATTTTTCTTCCACAAGGCAGTGACCCAAGTTTGAAGTCAGACTGCGTATTGAAAGATAAAACCATGTCTTACTTTATTTGGTCCAATAAACATTCAGGATTGACTCTTTAAATCGCTTATCAAAGCAGGCAGGTCTGCCACTGCACCGGTCTGTGCTATCAAAGTTCTGAGGCATCCTGCTGGTGTTCATTAAGGACACAATGTGACCATTTCTCTCCTGGCCTCTGGGTTAGAGTTGTGTTCCTGCAGGCATAGGAGCCCATCATGCAATTACCCAGCCCAGGCCTGCAGTGGTCCCCCAACAATCAATAACTACAGTTCACTGACTGGGGCTTCCAGCAGTTTTATACTTCTGACACTAAGTACTGCCCCCAACTGATTCCAATCCAAAATTCTTGTCTGGAAAACCAGATTGTTTCAGATGCCAAAGCCATCTATGTAGAGCACCATCTGACAAATATATGAAAAAAATGAAGATAAAATTTGATGTGTATCCATTTCTGTTGCAGATAAATGTAGGGTGGTGGAGTTAAGATTGCATAACTCAAATAAATAATGGAGTTTCAAAGGATATTTATATAAAAAAAAACTGGTTTGATGCTTTCATTTGTTGTGCTCAGCCCTCTTTTCAGAGCCGTATTTTTCTGTATTTTTTCGTTGTTAGGCTATATGCTGGTTGGTTTATTTGCAAAGTCATGGATGCACCAGCTGGAGTTCTGCTCTCTGCTGTTTCTTTGTCTAAATCAGTTTGCAGCCACATGAAGTCAGACGTGTGTCATGCTGGTTTTTATCAGCAACAGGATTTTATATTGATGAAAAAATACATTCAGTAAGTGTGAAAAGGTAGTGTTTGTTCTATGCCTTCAAATAAGGAAAACTGAATTCATCATCTATGCAGAGCCTTGACGGGTTTACAGCTTGAAATTGTACAAAGTTATCTCACAAATGAGAGTAGAGGCTATTCCTGATGCTCTAGATACAGGCCTTAACCTTAGACATTTACAATGTTGTCTTTCATTGTAGTGAGAATAAGGATATATACATTACATATTGTAGCTCATTTATTTAATGAATATACAGTTTTGGCTAATAGCTGTGTAGAATTTACTCATGGTTTCCGAAAAAAGAAAAAAAAGGCTCACATGATATTAATAATTCATCCTTGAGTCTTCACAAAATAGGTGTTTCAACTAACATGCTAGATAGCTGATAACATGCTAGCACGAGTTAGTTACAATCTTTCTATTTTCTCTTCACTGAGCCATTTATAGCTAATTGTCAAAGGGCTAACTGTAAATTAGCAGGCTCATTAGCTTGGTCACCTATGGGACAATAACTTACACAGTTTACTCAAAAGATGTATTTGTACCATTAACTCTTGTCTCATAACTGTCTGCAAACCATTCCTCTTTTGTTGAGCAGTTTATACTCTGACACATAAATCAAAGTGAACGGAGCAGCACAGCGAAAAAGCTACGATCGCTTCCTCCGTTTTGGAATATCTCCCTTTAAGGACTTAAATCTTTATTAGTCAAAATCAACTTAGCTAGTACAGTTTTTTCCAACATTGCAGTCATGATTTATACATTTTGAGGACTGTTTCAGATTTTATAATGGCTTTGTTGTGCAGCATGTTCAAACCTCATGAGGGACATCAAAAGTCAGTACTTTCAAGACGGTTTGCTATTAGATCAGTGCATTTGCAACACTGTGTGTCGGACCGAGTGGTCAGCAACACTGGGGCCCTGTAGGATAGGGTTAAGTACCGAACTCGGTACTTTTGAGGTACTGACCGAATGACATTGGTACTACTGAGTACCAATTCATGTTAGATCAATCGGTGCCAAATTACAGTACCTTGCAGGACTGAGAGTGAGCGCAGTCCTAAAATAACTTTTAAAAACACACATTTACCGACCGACACTGACAGAAGCACTAACCTGCACGTAACCCCATAATTTATATTTTGAACTGTGCTATACTGACTTAACAGTACAATAATTTTGTGCAATAATTCAACTGTGCAATACTCTGGTGTATATTTATATTTATTTTTATTTATACTGCATTTATACTGTATATATACTGTATAGTTCTTATTTCTTATTTAGTTATACTCTTCTTGCTTTTAACACATTTATTGATCCCATTTCTCAGTTATGTTTTGTCTTGTTTTCTATTGTTGTATTCTACTTCGAGTCTGTACACATTGGTAATCAATGAAACAAGCATTCCCTTGTACATTAAACATGACAGTCATGAATACCAGATCCAACGTACTAAAAACATTCCCCCTGGATATATTGTGTGATAAGTAGTCAGTCTGCTCACTGGTGAAAAGTTACAGTATACGGCCAAAATACAGCAAATAAAGTCACAGGAATACAGAAAATATGACACAACATAGGAGTATAAAGTGTCTACAGCCATTATTTTTCATTAAAACTACATCTACAGGCGTTGTTTCAACCCTGAGTTTAAAGCAGGGTTGGTAACCTCTGCAAATCAAAAACAAGACAGTGGTCATTATTTCCATGGGGTCACTCAGGCGGTACGCGTCTCCTCCCTAAACTGACCAAACACACCCTGAATGTTAACACGCAGTCTGTGATACAGATGATTCAGACTGAACTGTTGCGGTCATGTGTAACAAATCACATTCCCATATGGGGTTTATAGAAGTTGCAGCACAGATGTGGCTCATGATTATTGTCCAGTTCATAACCCACACACATATTCATCACTGGAATGCTTACAGATGACTGAAGCTTAATTGAAACTGATTTGAAGAATTAGATGGAAAAAATATCAAAATAGATTTACACTTTCCAGTATATGTAATGTA
This sequence comes from Thunnus maccoyii, assembly GCF_910596095.1. Lineage (NCBI taxonomy): Eukaryota > Metazoa > Chordata > Actinopteri > Scombriformes > Scombridae > Thunnus > Thunnus maccoyii. Next base: position 23,764,948 of record NC_056540.1, read on the forward strand.
CAACTTGCTGTCATAGTGCTCTGTGTATCTGAGAGCTTTTCAGGGAATTATTAAAACAACCATATTTATATTGTAACTGCTGAGATAGTGATGTTGTAGCAATAGCACAAAGGTATTTGTCTATCAATTCATTTAATTGCACTATAGTATTTACATATTTTTTAAAATTGTTAGTAAATATAAAAAAAACTGTAATAAGATATTGCAAACAATAAAATAATTAGATTTTAACTGTCAGAAATATGCTACAACTGTAAATGAGACAGGTGTATTTTGAGCTCCAAATGCAGTTTTCTCAGGTAATATTGCATTCTGCCAAATTAAAGTTCATCAGCGACATTAACACAGTAATTAGTTTTCTCTCACACCTCCCCCCCCCCCCCCCCCCCCCACTTCTAACTGCAGCTTCCTCCTACACGCTGCCACGCTTAACATCTATTCTTATCTCTCCCAGCAGATGCGTGTTTGTAAGGACAGACATCTTCAATCCTTAATATTTCCTGAAGATCTCCTCTAGACCCAAGGGAGCGATAAAGCAGTTTTATTCCTTAAAACGCCTCTCACCCATTATTATCATGAGAATTACATGCGCTGTTTAATTGGCATGAAAGCTAGCACAGCACCACAGGCAGGATACGGCAACCCTCGTCTCTTTATCCCTCCAGGTTCTCCTCCTTCTTCAAACATCCGTCCCAAATCCAAATACCCAGGGTCATGCTTCACATTTTCATTTTTTTTCATGTTGTGCAGCAATGTGTGGTGAGGCCTCCCTTGATAATCCAGGTGAGGCAACACATAAAAAGTCTCCCACTGTGCCCTAGTTAGAGCACCACTCATGTATAAACTGAGGACACCTCATACCTCTTCCTTTTAAAAAGGAACATGCAAGCATAGAAGGGTTAAAGCTCTGTGAATGGAAACCTATTTCAGGCCTTCATAATTTCACACTGGTGGTTGAATGTTTCTCCATTTAGATCTCAGGCTTCAGTGCAATTCTGAGGTAACTGAGGTGAAGAAGTATCCTTATTGAAGCTTCAAACAAAAAGAGCTGTGGGTTGGAGATGTTTACATATATTGTAAAAGGCTACATGAATACAGCCTTGTTACTACAGATGTTTCCCAGCACATATGAACATGCTCTCCACAGAATCTCACTATATTAAAGCAGTGGAGATAAAGTAATGTGCAACCTTTTCTTTTTCTTTTCCTGTGAATGTGAAAGCACAAGTAAAAACTAGTGTATTACATCTCAGTCATATGAATTAAGTCAATTAGCAGCATCATAAACAGGAGCAAGCCTGGTCACAGCAGCGTTCATAACAGCAAAATTTAAGACTAAATCAATTTATTTAAAAAAAATCTCTGCAATTAGTGGATTGGCTTGGGGATGTGAAGTAAATTTGTGCTGCGAGCTGTCCTGACCTTTACAGTAGCACATGAGACCGTCATGTGGGAGACCAACATTTACGTCTTTTCACTGACTTGCAATTAACCTTCGCCTTTTTATTGACTGTTCCTAACCTTAACCATACTGTAGTTGCCATGTGCTGATATTGTAGAGAGGAAGAACTGTAAAAACTTGCACTGGAATTAATCCAGGATTTAGCAGAATCCAAATCCAAAAATCGAGAGTACACCATTCATATATTATATCACTCTCATCTGCCAGAGTATAAAGCACTCCACAAGAGATGTAACATGGTTTACAGTCATTCAGACAATGAGACAGGAGTGGATGCTATATATACTAAAGATTTCCTGTGAATAAACTCTTAACTTACTATCCAATTAGTAACTGGGAGCACAAGTAGTCATTACATCACCAAACTTCCAACAGCAGCTATTTTGCAAATGAATTTCACTGTGCGACTGTGGTTTGACTGAGAGAAACATGGATACACAGACAATGAGATACACTCAAAAACAAGGCAAAAAGCCTGCATGTATCTGTGCCTCAAGATGCTTTTCTAATGAAGAAAAATTAGTCGAAAGGAGTATTTTTCTGTTGTTACTGTCAATTTGTTGTCTGTTTTTCTAGCTTTTAATTTTTTTTCCCTCTCTATTTTGTTTTTCTCGTCACTATTGTCAGCAGAGAAAAACACAGCAATTTGGCAGCTGTTAGCATATTTCCAATAATTTGACCACCGTTTTATTATCCTCAATTTATAATCCTCACTCTATTCTCTTTCAGGACACATGCTCGCACACGTGAAAATGAAAATACCTGTGTACAAACATGATTGAGCTTACGCACGCACGCATACACACACACACACACACACACACACACAGAACAACAGAGCCAACACTGAGCTCAGGAAGCAATTGTCTTTTAGCCTGTGAAAATAAATTAGCTCATTCAGTGGTGGAAACTTTCACAGTCTGAAGAGAAAAGCACTTTAGTGATGGAGCGTGTGCATCCTCTTTCCATCAAATCGCTGCCATTTGCACTGGGAGCTGCTTCAGAAGCAAAAAACAGAATAATCTCTTGTTCACTGACGTTTGATTCTTGACTTCGATGCATTAAACTGCATTAACAAGTCATCACTTCTCAAAGGTTAGCCATGGAAAATCATGGCTAACTATTTGCTGTTCACGGCTGATTTCACAGCTGATGAATTGTGTTTGCTTTCCTCGCTATAGCTGAGCTGCTCTTTTGTGTATTGTTTTTTTTGTGAGTATGAACATTCTAACAGAAAACTGCCAAATGATGAATTACACCTGGATCAAAGCTGTGCAGGCATGTTTAGCTAAGCTACAGTGATTCATGGTTGTACTTTGTCCAGACTGAATGATTTTCCTGAAATATTTTTCTTAGAAAACTCATCTATAACTATATCACGGTTGCAAGTAATAACGTTATAGATTCATCTTTCAATTATTTTTTCAGTTAATCAATTGTTTATATAGCCTAAAAGATACTGGAAGGAAAATGCTGATATCAGTATCAGAGAGTTTAAACAATATATAGGCAGACATCAAAGAAATACCTTTGATAAGGATTGTGAAATGACTTGTCTTGTCTCACCAACACACAGATATTCCACTTACACTGATATAAAACATGTAAAAGTTGCAAATCCTCACATTTGAGTAGCTTGATGAATGACTAAAATTGTCAAACATTTTGTCTGTGGCATGCACAAGTGACATGATATCAATAATTAATCAATCAATAGTGCCAGTACTACTATCTGATAGTGCATTCAGATTAGTTGCACTCTTGCAACCAGGGCTGAGGTGATACCTTATGGTTTTAAAACCATTTGTGCATGCATGTGCATGCCAATCTTCCAATACTGATAGTTGGTCGTTGATACCTGTGTTTGTTAATTTCTCTTTAATCTGCCCAAACATTTCAAGGAGCACAATTTCAATTAGGCTACATAACATCCAAGTGATGTAGCGTACCACTAGTGCTGCATTTAGGCTTAATGGTTTACATTGTTTACACCTCCACAATAAAATCTTTGATTTATACAGAAAATAGGGCTGATGGTTTATTTTAAATTATCTCCAAAAGATGTTCAGCTAATTTGAAAAGATGATGCTGATGTGGCCTTGCCCTTGAAACTATATAAGCCTAACCATAGTCAAAATAACATCTGTTGGGTCTGGGAGTATTACAACTGTTGTTCTCTCTATATGTTTGAGATTACATTAAATGGGATGATGAATAACATAAGACAGATATGGCTGAACATGAACATTGCTGCTGAAACAGTGGAAAGGTGCAAACACATCCATACAGGTACATGGTTGATGATATAGTGGCACTATAGGTCTGTTATTACATTAAATGGTCTGATGAATAACATCAGGAAGGGCTCCAGACTGAGCTTTATTACCACTGTCCCAAAGTGAATGTAAACTGTCCCAAAATCAAACTGTTGTTTACTTTGTAAAGCAAGACAGAGTTTGCCTGAAGCCCCCGAATCACTAAATCCGCCCCTTTTGATGTATGAGTGTTTTTCTTTAGCGATTTACTTTAAAGATTAGAGAGGCTGCTTTCAGTAGGCCCTAATTATAAATGTTTCCATGGTGAACTGTGGCTTTGCAGTACAGTTTCATATTTATGTAGCCTACTATGTATGCTGCCTGCTGTGGTCCTGATTCTGCTCCTGATAACCTATGAGGTCTGGAAAGACTGTAGCATGCTGAGTGCACCAATTTCTCCAGCAATCTCTCTTGTATAATTGTATAAATAATTGTTATTAGTGTTTGTGAGTTTCTTAGTATTCCTCATTGTTAGTTTACTTAGTTATGAGTCAGTAATTCATGCCTGACGAAAAATGAAGCTGAGCAGCAGCTCTGCTCTCTGCTATGTTCACATTTTAGAGAACGTTATTAATATTTTCCTCATTAGTGATGTATTATTTCACCACCTGCGACCCATCCTCATCATGACTGAGGGCATAGTCAGGCCGGTACCACAGGAACATTTCAGGTCGAGATGCTCTATTGTAGTCAGCACGCAGTTCAGTTGTCATTTGCTAAGCGATAGTTTAAAATAAATAAATATATATAGAATCCCTTTCGTCCCTGTAGGCGTCCCGGGGAAGATCTCTGTTCATCTCGAACACATTTTCTGCCATTCCCAGGACGAGGGGACGCCGTTAGTTTGGAGCCTTCAGGCAGATATGGCTGAATACGAACTTAGCTGCTGGAACAGTGGAAGGATGTAAACAGTTCAAACCCTCTTTATAAAGGCCTACTTGTATTTCCCCATTAAAACCTTCATAGAGTAACTTAAAGACTACACAGTGAGGATAATTCAGAGAGAGCATTTCTAAATAGTCAATGTGATTTTCCCGCATGTAGCGCCATAGATCACAATCATTTATGATTAGAATATATGTTTAGTCAGTCTCATTTCTATAAAACCATGGAGTGCTATACTCATTTTGTTCAGAAGACGGAGGACTTTCCAGTCAATTTAATCTTACAAGTGAGCAGAAACATCTGAAAGCATGACGACTGAAATAAAAAAAAATACCTGCGTTTTGCTGAATAGTGAAGCTTCACGAGGTTCACATCAAGCTTCTATGAACTTGCATTTATGTGTTAATATAAGCTGTGGTTGCTCTGTGAGAAGGCTGGACTACATTGTTTTTATTTTTTGTGGTCTTGTCCCATAATTAGAAATGTTAAAATATTTATCCTCATTGTTTTTGTACATAACAAAATTCAATGCCTCCCCTTTTAAAGATGAATACATTTTAAGACATATTTGGATCGTGAACTACAAAAAATATATATTTTAAGACATTTTAAGACTTTTTAAGCATCCATGGGGACCCTGATTTTGATGGAGACGGCGCCTAGAAATTCCCTATGTAGGAAAAATCCCGGCAACAAGCTATCCTTGTACCAACTGACTGCAGGGCTCTTTATTACACAGTGTCCTAATGGTTTCAAACACACTGCCAAACTGTTGTCAGTTCCCAATTAACTTTGTTTTATGCAACCTCTTTAGTGAAGCTTTTGCTTTAATTTAGAACCGACTGTATATTGACTTCTCTTTCCTCCTCTTCTTTATGCAGCAATATTTCTCTTAACTTTTATTTTAACGAGGTTAAACGGTGAATATTGTGGTGACGTGAGGCAGGAGTGCGGTTCGGAGACTTCACATCTTAAAAGTGTGAGAGTGAGAAGAGTTTGTGAATCTGACACTGTTTGGAAAGGGAGCATTTGTCTCACCCTCTGTACTTTTTTGATCATAGCACAGAGTGTGCAGTTTTCCAGACAGCAAGTTAATAAAACTTTGCACTTTTGGGGTTGCTGCACCAGCATCTGTACAGGCTTCATTTCAGTTTCACTTTGCTATAAAGATTGGATCTTTGACTCCAGTTTAAACTCAGCTAGTGAAATTATTTCTTCCTTCAGTGCAGCTCCTCCTTCGTGAAATGTTTGTTTTAATGTGCAAGCAGAGATATCAAAACATATAAAAGGTTAACTATACAAAAACACTTTCCATTTATTTCACTGATCTGAAAATATATAGTTTGGGAGGAGATCTATGAGCGTGGAGTAAGTTTGAACTCCTAATTATTTTGTTTTTCCTCCAATCACTCCCTCCCTCTATGTGCGCATTTGTACCTCAGCCAATTTGACAGCTGCTGCATCTCCATTTAGTTTATTATTTATTTGTTTCAGCATTAGTTGCTGCCCAGGTAACATCTGTTCTTCCCGAAGCCCACAAAGCATTCAAATGACTGCAATTTGCTGACATACTGAATTCAAATCAGACCTAAACACAACAGAAGAAGTGGTGTTAGTGGTTGGCACCAATCAGCATAAAGATGAGCTTTAATTTACTGTGATATTTTCTATTTTTGTCTTTATATAAAGTGAAAACCGTGACTTTTTAACTGCATCCTTGCAATTTATTACAATCAAACGTGGAAAGCAGTATAGAATCGTTCTTTACTGTAAATGTCTTTCACACAAACCCCCAAACACCATCTAAAAGCAGTCAACAAAAAAAGAAACTGGAAGGTGAGAAATGCAGATTAGATGTATATTTATAACTCTGAATACTAACAAGACAAACACATTTAAACTAAACCTGTTATACTGTTGCTTGGAGTATCTTCCTTCGTAATCCTACATTCTCTGACTGACAAGCTGTTCAGACTCCCACCAGGAGACCTGTTATGCTCCGTGTCACCATCCGGGCAGATGAATTATTTGTCTCCTCCTTCCATTAGTGGGGTGGGGATAATGAGACATAGCAACCGGGAGTTCAACATGGTGGCACAGACATCGCACTGAATCAGGAGAGCTGTTAATCATCACAAAAGCACATTTACGCCACTGCTGTCATTTCTCTGATGCTTCTGATTTTTATGGAGGAAAGGCTATAAATGACTTTTAAATGCTTTTAAGGTCCATTATCAGTAACTGGAACGAACAGCGGTAGAGGGAGATTTTCCTTTTTTCATATCTATACATAGCATATTGCTTTAAATGACAAGAAAAACACTTACTTGCACAGATAGTTTATGTTACACAACTGGGAGTAACGCATATGTCACCATAAATGGACTGTTAACTGACATCATTCGACGACGGGTACCTGGAGCTCCAGACACATGTTGAATATTATTCATGCAAATCCACTAATGTGAGTTTGAATAGCTGGCAGAGACACATGAAATGTCTAGCAGACACAGTTTACTCATTTGTTAGCTGTGAAAACACCAAATAGAACATATTCAAATGTATTCAGTCATCACACTAGCTGTCAGAGAGTCAGTGTTAATAAATTATATTGTATTATGTTGATTTGGTAGCACTTCGTCATATGACCTGAGATGTCACATCACTTCTTTGTCTTTTATTGTCATACCAAACTTTTGGTTTTGCCACAAATCCGTATTTTTAGTAATTTGAAACTACAAAAATACTGTAGCTCAGTTGTTTTCTTTCACCTTGTATATACTTTCTGCCAGTTTGCCTTAAATGTTTTACATCACGCCACTGGCAAACTTTCACATACACACTCTTGTCCAATAAATCTTTTAGCACTGTCCTTCTGTGGTGTACTCGGCTATGTGTGGGCACTGGGAATTGAATCAGCTTACTTCACATGCCATTAAGTGGAGAAGGTGAGAAACAAATCCACCTGCCTCGTTGTTGCTAACACAATATGCACTCCATCAAACAGGTCCAGTTGGGGCACAATTTAGAGGACACATCTTGTGTAAATCAAGATTGATATTGCTGGGGTGTTTCCACTGTTAGGCTTTGATTGCCAATGTATCTTGTGAGAATTGAATGTAGTGGCTGCAAAGTGTTGAATTTCATGCACTGAACCTGCTTTGCATACAGTCTGCATTCTGTTTTTTTTTTTGTTTTTTACAGCTACTTTCCCCCGAACTCGTCTTCAGTATTAAGTATTCTAGACATTTTCAGCATGTTAAACTGGCTGTAATTATTTATTTTCTTCCAGGGAGTGCATCTTTTGATGTCTTTCCTCTTCATGTTAAGTGCATCATATTACGCTACCAGTGTCTTATTCATGTCATTTAATATAATTTATAGATGTAATAATGGCTTCCCAACAATGATATAGCCGTAAGTATCACCATGCTGAAGCAATGAAGTTAGAAAAGGCTCTTCATCCATCATTTCCATCTTTCTTTATAGAATAAGAGAGCAATCCCATACACTATGAGTCATCTTTGTTGGTAAAATTTGCATCCCGATCGTTTTAGGACTCTGAACAAGGTCCCGACATCCTGAGTTGAATCTGTCAATGCAGCCGGTCGTGTATTTTTGCATTCAGCAGTGGATTCTCATCGGGATGGTTTTGACACAAGATGACAGCCATTTGTTAATCTACGTCACATATTCAGTGTTTTCTACTCATTTAGTATTCTACTCGTAGCAGAGATCACAATCAATTTAAATGCTCCTGAATCTTGACTGAACTGAAGTCATGGTCCTGAAAAGTTTTTGGGCCAACTTTCACTGTGTGTCACCTCACACATCACACATTAATACAACATAATATTTTCTTCCAACAACAACCATGATTATCGTCTTCTTGATTTTATCAGACTGATGCCACCTCCACTCGCAGACTCATGTGAGTTTATTCTATACTGAACCCTATAGAAAGCTAAAGTCAATCGGAACCTCTGGATTTTGTTCCAGAAGTAGGAAAACCTCATTAAACATCCCACTGACATTTGTAACTATGCTAATAACTAAAAATCCAGCCCTGTAACAGAACCTTTCTCAACAGTACTGTATATCTTGTGGTTCACTTCATATGTTTAGATGAAGACAGGAGTTTTCTAAAAAGATGATCCAGTATTATCATTTATACAATATTTATATTTTTAGTGGCTTTTAACGAACATTGTTTCCCACAAATTTCTCATAGCGACTGCTGTAGTGGATGCCAAGCGGTCTTAGAATATGGAAGGTAAATTCTAGGAACACACTTCATTTTTTTCCTGAAAGACCGATGAAAGAAACCCTAAATGTGAGTTACAGAAGCTGGTGGAACGGAGGCTAACCGGACGTGACGTAACACAAGTATACAAGTATCTGATGATTCTGCCAAACAGCTGACAGAGAGAGAGACTGGCGACCGGAGCAGAGAGTATTAAGTAAGCAGTAGCTATAGCTGTGAACGCAGTGTTTGCTTGCCACCTAGCTGAAGAGAAGGCGGTTAGCCCCGAAGTTAGCAACAATTTCAGCCCAGGCTCATTTAAGGTGGACCAGCTATTCTCATTTTTGTGACAATCTCAGCCGCTCAGTTTTGCTCAGCAGCCTTTACCTTCACCTTTAACATCAGGACTAAAGCCAAAATACTCTGAAACAGTCCTGTAATGTTATCCCCACCACTTACAGTCGCTATCTTTGTCCGATCAGCTTCCTGTTCCACCAACAGAGACTGACCTCTAGTGGCACATACTGTGCACTACAGTACATCACCTCAATACAGCATCTCCATATCAGTTTAATAGAAAGAGGAGCGCTTGTATTTCTGACGGTATTGAAAATTATACCTTTGGGATTTCTAAATACCCTGGTATACCGTAATACCTTGATACTGCCAAGTCTAATTATTATTATTTTTTCAAATTAATTGTGCTGACACTGTTTCTTCCTAGGCCTGCATCTTTTGCTTTATGAGTTAAATGGAGCAATGCAGCCTCATATGGAGCAGCAGCATGTTAACTCTGTGGTGTCTCTTAGTTTTGGTTTAGTGTGCTTCATTACTACTATGTAAACAGTGTCACTGCCTCATAAAAAACCTCCATGTGAGTAGTACAGCTACAGTAAAATTCCAGTTCAGGGTTTATTCTGAGCATCCCCATTATAGCTAATCCATCCTCCCCAGACTCACTGATGAATTCAGCCTCCCACTGTGGTTGAGGAGGACTGACGTTTGTGACAAGAACATGTTCTTCACAATTATTTTGCTCCTCTCCAACATACAGTACAAAGCCATAATTGGAATAAGACGTGATGGCATTACTTGACTAAAAATAAGCAAATTTACTACAATTGCTGCTTCTTGTAAATGAGCAATTTTCGTCTGAAAATATTTTCCCCTCCTCATTTTCTCCAATTAGTGGAATAAGGAGATAAGTGTTTCATGGAGAGGAACTGAATCCTGCAATACAGGGAGGCAGTCAACAGTCAAGATAATATATTCATCTTGCACAGCATTCACATTCAACATGGATTTCTCCAATTTTTCCAAGTGCAAAGCCTCCTTACCAAGTCACATCCAGCATTACATTTGATAATTTCTTGCAATTAGCCAAAACATCAGCAGATTTTTACCAGTCACAGCCCTCAGGCCACTGAAAGGGTCTTTTTTTCTGTTTCTCTCCCTAATACTTTTATCTTTGTGTTGCTTCCATATGAATGGCCAACCATTTATGCTCATAAGCATAAGACTGTTGACATATTTGAGTTACAGTTACAAAACATTTTTTGTATGTACTGCATCCATCTAAAACATCCAGCCGCATTTCACAATTATTGATGAAATGTTTCAATTACACTTCAATAAATCTACATGTCAAACTTAAAGTATGTAGTACTGTATGTAGCATGGCTGAAACACCCAGATATCAACAACAGGTAGATAAACTAGTAACTGTCTGTTAAGTTATAATACTTAAAGATCCCCTCCAGACATGTATTAAAACGTAAAAATACTCTGCTTGAAACAATAATGTGTCTGATATGATTTTTCCACACAAAAAGTATAATTACCTCATTAAAATCCTTAATTAGGCATCTACTCCTTCTCCCTCATTTAAAATTTTAAAAAATATATTTCATTTCAGAAGTTTAAAAGGGACCTATTGTGCTATTTTTTTGATTATAAAGCACGTCTAGGTGCAATATATATATATATATATATATATACTGTGAAAGTATCAAAAGGCTCAGTCCACAGAGAAATGCATACAGCCTGTATTCAGAAACTGTGCCTTTAAACAAGCCATTTGGACTTCCGTAACATTGTGATGTCACAATTATACACTCAGCATTTCGCATCCTGCCCCTCATGAAAAAAACAAACTGTTTATTTATGTTATAAACCCAATGTGCACTCGTTTCATTTCAGCTCAGTGTGAGAGTCTCTACTATGTTTTGCTGTCATTTATGGCCGTGCTAGCTTCTCTCCTCTCCTCTGCTCTCTGTGTCTCACTGGGGGAGTGGCTTAGCCCCTTCAAGCACACGGACTGGAGCAGAGGAGAGACAGTAGTGGAGGAAACGCTGGACAGCAAATTTGTCATTGCACAACCTTCCAAAGTTTGGATAACATTATTCTCAGTGGTGGCCATTGCAGTTTACCAGCGAGTTTTACTTAGCTACAGTAAACTACAGTCCATTACCTGTGGTTGGCCTGGGTGTGCGTCACTTAAAAACAGCCAATCAGAAGAGAGGGGCAATGAACAGACACAAAACAGCCTGTTTCGGGCTGAGTGAGACGGATAGGCTGTATCCATGGCTTCTACAGCTGCAACACACTTTTGAAAGCTGAATATTGGACCAGGATTGGTTTCCAAATGACTTGTGATTACGACTGCACGATTATGGCCAAAATGATAATCATGATTATTTTGATCAATATTGAGATCACGATGATTTATCACAATTATTCATTGATTTAAGGGACAAAATATTTTTTTTGCACTTTCACATTTAAATAAACAGAGCACTGCTTTCACTTCCATGTTATATCTTTGTATCAAAATAAAGCTGGTCCTTATTCACAGTGCATCTCCTAGATGCAAAATATAAATAAAACTGTACCAAAACTTTTTCACTTCCATGTTTTGCTACATTCCTGCTAATGTGCAAGTCTTTGCATCAAATTAAGCCTTAAAATAAGGTTCTTATTCACTTGAATTCAGTGCATCTCCAAGAAGCACAATATAAATAAAATTCTACCAAAACTTTTTACCCAAAATTAAATCAGCAGAGCACAGTTTTCACTTCCATGTTTTGCTACATTCCTGCTAATGTACAAATCGTTGCATCAAAATAAGACTTAAAATAAGGTTCTTATTCACCTGAACTCAGAGCATCTCCTAGATGCAAAATATAAATAAAACTGTACCAAAACTTTTTACCCAAAATTAAATCAACACAGCACTGCTTTCACTTCCATGTTGTGATGCATTCTTGCTAATGTGCAAATCTTTGCATCAAAATAAGACTTAAAATAAGGTTCTTATTCACCTGAATTCAGTGCATCTCTGAGAAGCAAAATATAATAAAACTGTACCCAAAATATAGGCTTACTAAAAATGAGTAAGCCATCAGAGTATGCAACCAAATGAAAACAGTTCAGGCCTGTGCAGAAAAAGCAATAACATAGTGTTTACAGGTTTTTGGCAAGAATCATGAGCCTGTCAACATTTTCTGGCTTGAGGGACGAGCAAAGGTAGGTCACTAGATTTCTCCCAGAGCTAAAGACCCTCTTGTGGCCGGAATGCACAAATACTTTTTTGCCAGTTTTGCCAGTCCTCCTCACTGTCAAGGTTGCTTAATTGTAGGTAAGACTGTAGCTCAGAGGCTATAGCTTGTTGTTCCTGGTGGGGAGAGGGTCTTGGTGTGGTTCCCTCAGTGGTCTTAAAGAAACTCCACAAGGTCTATTTCTTTGAAGTGGGTGCATCCTCAGCAGTCTCAATGTGTGGATCAGTTGGGCTCATCTCCTTCTAAAGAGTATGGTAAATAAAATATGAATACCAAATTAAATCTAATGAAACATATTTAACACTCATATCCAGAAAGTAGATTACAGCACATTACAGCACTTGATTTCATAGCACATTTTAATCCAATTCATTTCATTCAATTATAATAAGTTCTGTGTCTGTAATCACAATAATTACTCACTAACATGCCTGTAAGCGCAGTCCTCGCCATCTGAGAAATAAGTCTGGCTTGGATTGGTGCAACATTGTCCTCACTGATGTATCCACTTGAACCGTGGGTCAAGAGCAGAGGCCATGTCAAGTAGTTCTTGTGTCAGAGGGTCCTTGTGCTTCTCATCCAAATAGCTCAGGATTTTGGTTTTGATGGTGCATGTTAGGTCTGGATCATCATCCTTCACTTTCAGGATAGAGGAGTTGAAAAGGTGGAGGACTGGCTTTATAACGGAAACACTGACATACTTCCCACTGGAAAGCACATCAGTAAACTCAGTCAGAGGGGCGGAGGGATTTGTTGATGGCCTCCAGGACATCAGTGTCCTGCCACGTGGGGATGAGGTGTCGGGCCTGTCTGTCAGTGGACAAGACATGAGCAATGGCCCTCTACTACTCCAGGACTCTTTTTATCATGGCCTGCCTTGATCCCCAGATAGCTCCTTTTCACGCCTAGGAGAAACTGCTCAGCAGCTTTTTGCAGAGGCCCCCTTCACGGTCAATTCAGGTATCTCTCATTGCATTCTCTAAAAAAGAACTTGAGAGATTCATATGTAAAATTAAAGCACAGAATAAAACCTTATCTGCACTCTTCCTTTTTAATCTTTGTGTTCTTTTAAGCTGTTTTAATGCACTTTTTTTCTCTGATTTTATCTCTTGTTTTTTAATGTTTTTATCTGTTCATGTGTAAAGCACTTTGAATTGCCAATGTGTATGAACTGTGCTATATAAACAAACTTGCCGTGCCCATACACTTTTGATAAACAATCCCCATCATATTATTGTTATATTACTATTGTTATTAACAAAGTATTCACATACGTTAACACAATCAGCACAGATAAAACAAAATATTTAAATGAATTAAAACTGCAAGCAGCGATGATCGGGCCCTCACACCCTTGCGTATGTCACTGTGTGGCGCAATCGAAGGGCTTCTGTCACTCGCATGTAGATGTGTTCAGACCCAGGCTGTTTTCAGACAGTGCAAGAAGGAGAAATTTCCTTGAAATTTCATAGGGGGTGCTATGGAGCCAGTTTGCATTACTGATTGAATATTGTCATGTAGACATGTTCAGGCCGGGACTCTTATCAAACATGGAAAGTTTGGGGCAGATTGGAGCATTTACACTAAAGTTATAGCAATTTCCTCTGGAATGGCGAAACATCAAAACTCAACGCCACGCCACAGCCACACGCTTCAACGATAACTAAATCTTTTAATAACTTTTGATCACAAACTAGTCTAGATGACACACACTGATTTTGAAGTCGTTATGATGAATTCTGTAGGAGGAGTTCATTAAAATATAAGACATGTGAAATCGCTAAAATTGACCACTAAATTCAAAATTCAATTTTCATACATGTAGGTTTAACGTGGCGTGGGGGCTGCTTCGTTGAAATATTGTAGGGGGCGCTGTAGAGCGCAAAAGAGTGGCGCTTAATTCTTCCTGTTGCCAGTAGGTGGTCAAAATCGCAAGTTTGATCCAAAATGGCCGACATCCTGTTGGACTTAGGGTATGTCTCCAAGAGACTTTTTGGTGCATCTGGTCATCATACATATGCATACCGAATTTCATTCTTCTAGGGGGCGCTGTCGAGCCATTTTTGTCTTTCTTTTTTAAAAATATATCCTGCTACCCATCTATTGCTAGATGGATCCTTTGGCCAAAGCGCTGGAGCCTCGTCCATTTATTTAGAGAAGCTGCCTTCACGACGTTTGATCCGTTGTCTTGTAGTGCAGACAAGTCGCTCCTCCTGCAAGCTCCAAGAGGCCATCGCTTCCCTCAGTCCCTGGGCGATTGACTCTCCTGTGTTGTCTTGTGGGAAAAATGACGTTTGCAGGCATCGACTCTTCATTGTAAAATCACCGTCGATGTAATGAATTGTCAGGCTCATGTACAGCTCCATTGTTCTGCTTGACCATAGGTCAGTGATAGTCGCAAAGTACTCGACATCTGTGACACCCCTTTCTATTTCCCCTCGATGTTTTGCATACAGCGCACGTAATGCCACTTTAGAGAAATAATTGTATGAGGTGATCACATATCTTTTGTTCAGAGTGTTGACCATTTTCTTGAAGCCTTCATTGCTCATAGTGTTTATTGGACACATATCTTTGGCCAAATGAAATGCGATTGCATTGCTTATTTCAGTCTGTCTTTGGGAGCTGGATGGATACGGTGACATGCTGTACATGTTTGCTGTTATTGATGTCTGAGTTGATGTTGGACAAGGACGGAACGCAATGAGGTAAGGTTAGCAATGTTATTCTTGGCCTTCATACATCCATCATACTGCAGTTTGTGGTGTTTTTTTCCAGTGGAAAAGTTAGTTGTGTTGCTTTGCGGCACAGACACAACCCTAAAGCACTCTTTGCATATGATTTGTTCTTGTTTATCATCACTTGCCCTAAATCCGAAATACTTCCAAACAGCAGATGATGATCCTTTTCGAGGGACTAGCTTTTCGCCTTCTGCCCCAGACATTTGATTTTACTCTTCTTCTCTGGGCTGCAGTGAAGCCAAAACATCTCGATCGCCCCCTGGTGGCTGGCTGACCGTTAGTTGAGGAAGTGCTTGATTTGATATGCAGTGGAGCATGCATTTTAAACGTCAATATCGCAGTCGATCGCCTTCATTTAATTGTGGGAAGCCGAAATCGTGATTAAGATTAATATTCAATTAATTTTGCAGCCCTAATTGTGATGTCATAAATCATGTTAATAGGTCCACCCATTAAAATCAGATTTTCAGTGAACACAGCTACTTTTCACTTTCAGCAGATGAATTAGAAAATAGTTTTCCAGTGTCAAACTCTGCACATACATCATTCTGCACAGTGAACCTCCAAGAAGGAAAACATATTTTTGACTGGAGGGGGCTTTAAAGATGTAAGATCTGGTTGATGTGATACCTGTAGTTACCGTGTTACAGCAAGTGCAGTTTAATAATTCTACCTTGCTACCTAAGCTACCTTGTCAAAAATACAACAGAAGAGCAACTGATGTAACTTTTCACAGTGCAACCAAACAAACTAATGCTTTGTTTATAATGACGTCAGTTAGTACTAATCAAAACCATGATCTTGTTTCATGTTGCATACAGTGCTAGTAGATTACCACACAACAGGGCACTGAAAAGGAGTTGGTTACCAAACTCTTCATCCAACAACTCACTGTAGCTGTTCCTTCTTGTTCCATTATTCCCTGCGATATTTAAAACTGATCAGCCAACAAATATATGGAAAGCTACGCGTTGTTTCACCAATTGACTCCAACCCTAACTCGCTTTTAATGTCAACTGGCTCCAGCACGAAATGTTGGTTTTTGCATTAGCAGTAACTTAATACAGTTCTGATTTAGCGTCAGGAAAGTGAACAGAAAACAGTGAGGCTGATATCAATTAGGTAAAATTAAAAACTGTAACACTGCATTACATGCATGCATTGTTTGCTGTGAATCTTTCAGCTTGGTGAATGGCGGACTCTGCCACCAACAATGAAAAGCACTCTAGAGAGAAGTAATTACAGAATGAAGACTGAACCACTACAGTTACAAATGTTTTATTCTGCTAATTTCCTAGTTTTATCAACATATCTGGTGTTTCAGCACAACTATTATAGCTTCAGAAAAGGTTTGGAGATGCAGTAACTTTGCAGTAAATCTATTAAAGATCTGATATAAAAAAATTATGCCAAATATTTTAAGCGTTATGAAAACTACAGCAAATACTGTCTCACATTCACACACTAACAACTAATCCACACACATCTCATCTTATCTCTCAAGTCTAACCTTTAAACAAAACAGAGGATGAATGACACTCTATTTGAGTGTCATTCATCCCGCTTATTACCCGTTCTTTGACAAAAGTGAAATTTTGTGTCATGCACATAAATACCTGCAGCAGCCTATTGGCTACGCATCTATTCAGTCTCCAAAATGGATGAATCTGCCTCTTTGGGGAGACATTCAATAGCCGCAACAGCACAATAAATGGCTAAAATAAAGAGGAGGCAATTTCATGTACACATACTGGAAAATGGCATTTGGATCTTTGGCAAATGACATTTACAAAAAAAGCAGCAGTACAATTAGAAATCACACTTTAGATACTCTGGTCATTCAACTTGAGATAATTAAATGCCTCATTTTGTTATTATAGCAAGAAGTAGACAATGAAAGACTGACAGTTGGAGAGCCTGGAAGATGGAAAGGAGAAAAAGAGGGTGGTGATGTGAATTTTGGCTGTATTGTTATTCTCCAGGTCTGTGTCAGCGGCGGCTGAAATAATATCCCCAGTGCAGCAGCGCTTTGTTGAGCACTTCAGACTATAGAAATCAGAAAGCTTTAAAAAAAAAAAGCCCTGAGAGAAACTCATTTAGGGCTAACTGAGGACCATAATCTTAGAAAATGAGAAGCCAGTGGGTTTTTAAAATTAGCATTTGTGTGGCAGCCTGAGACTCAGATACCTGAGGATGTTTGAATAAAATAATAATAATAATAATTACTTTGGAAACTAAAGCATTTAGTCGTGGAATAACCCTTTTAGCTCTTTAAACTCCTTTTAGTATTTTGGGAAATTAATCCTTTGAATTTATTGCACTAAAATAGTACCTTTCTTCCTATTTACTTTGCTTGTTATTTAAGGAGCTTTTCTGCCTTTATTGAACAATTTAAAGTAAAGAGAGTCAAGAAATGCTGGAGGAGACCAGATGCTTGATGTTTAGTTTCAGGCTGGATTCAAACCCACAATATGAAGTTGTGTGCTTTGACGCTGACACTGGCCATAATGTTCAGTAACAATGCACTTAATGCTCAGATGTCAGAATGGTGAGTGGACATATTTGTTTTCAAATATAATCCCAAAGTAGGGCTGCAACCCACAATTAACTGATTAATCATTAAGTCCATAAAATATCAGTTATCAATTGAATGCCAAAAGATGTATGAGGATTCCTATGGATGTTCAGTAAAGGAGACGTCATCAAATGTCTTGATTTGTCAGACCAACAGTCCAAAACCCAAAGATATTAATCAGGGTCTGACAGAACCGATGGCCCGAGGCCAGTAAATGTTTATGCAGGGCAAGTTGATTGGCTAATATATACCCATGACTGCCAATCAGAGGCATTGGTATACAGTGTAGGATGAGGGGAGGACATTTCTCTTTGTTAACGAAAAAAGCTAAAGCTAGGCTTTGCTGTTGACTTCCTGACTCATTTTAAAAAAGATGAGAGAAGAAGAGAGAGCGAGCAGCAGCGTAGCAAGAACAAAGCAGTGAATGAGAGAAATAAAATGTTATTTTCTGATTGTTTCACCGCGCTTACATTCTAAAGCACAAATAAATAACCATCAAACCCTCAACAGATGGTTTACTGCAGAGACAGACGCTCTCAGTTTCTGTTACATTTTCCTTCCCTGCATTTCTCCTTTTCATTCATTCATATCAGTTCAGCTCCATGTCTGTGGCGGACAGGTGGCTCACAGAAGCAGACAGAAGGAGCTTAGAGTGAACACACGCACACACACAAACAAACGCTATTATGTTCTTTCTCTCACTGTTCTTAACGAGTACATTTCTGCAGATCTCTGAGCATCGTCTCAGTTCTTGACACAAGAGTTTATTACTAAGGTCATCAATTCTCTCTGAAATGTTTTTATCATAAATTCTGGTCTCTTCTCCCTTTGTGTTTCATACTTTCTGGCTTTACACAAAACATGGAGAAACCTACATTTATACGCCATTCATTGACTGATTTACTGACAATATGTGCCTAATTTTATAATTTGCATAATTGTGTGATATATCAACATTACACATCTAAAGGGAACTTCACTGTACATATAAAGTATACAATGAATAATTCACCAAAATTATGGAAAAAAAGAGTTATTTTCAGATTTTGGCTGCCGGGCCAGTGAAAATATACAAGGGCCCAAGTGGGACAAAATGTTATGTTGGACACTGTTAATAATTATGATGATTATGTTATAATAGAGAAAAGCAAATTAATGAACTAATCATTTTAGCATGTGCAGATAGTGTGGAAATAACTAAAAAACAACGTCAGTGAACATTTTACATGTATATACAGTATGAATGTCTGAATGATCCAAATAGTAAATTAACATAATTTGAGGAGGATATTAGCCACTGGCTACTAAAGCCTTGTGTGTGTTCGGTATTTATTTTATTTTAGGCTACGATGAGGTGTCTTAGAGTCCTGCAGGAGTTTGTAATACTGCATTATTTACAGTCTTCACAAAATATTGTTACGTGTGTAAATAAAAAATAAAAAATACTTCCTGTTGTTAAATATGACAAGGTGCCAAGAAGGAACCCCTGCCATGAATGACTGTTGAAATTACATCACCACCATATTTTCATATTTTCCTTTATATTCTTGTTTATTTATAATAACAGACTTGGAGTTCAAAAAAGTTGTTTGTTGAGTTTTGGCGTTTAAATGCAAGACAGCGCACGAACCACAGGGACCACATTTAACTACATTATCACCATGGTGAGAAACGGGATGCTGGGGAACATTTGAGGTCTTTACTGACCAGGACAATGTGTCTTTTCTTGGACGTGGAAGAATAAAGTGCTGCGGAATGATGGCCATTACCAAACTGCTAAAATAACCCTCAATGATTACACTGGTTTCCAGTCTGAGAATAAAATGGAATAGACAGTTAAAAGGAGAATAAATACTTTCATGCCATAAAGTAGCCAGGAGATGACTCGTTCCTTAAATTCTGAGAAGCTTTATGAAGAAACCAGAACATCAGAAAGACATAATCACAGAATAAAGAGAAACCAGCTGTCAAATGCAAACTGGTATGACTGAGGCCAGTCTTTTCTGTTTTGCTAGAAGTGAAATGCATTCACAGTTCTCACATCATCCTTGTTTCATGGACCCAAAGTGACATTGACCTTAAAAAAATATATTAAAAAATTCAATTGAATTGTAGATACACACATCTATTGCACATCGGTCCGTCCTCGGAGAGGGATCCCTCCTCTGTTGTTCCCCCTGAGGTTTCTACCATTTTTTCCCCCCCATTAAAGGGTTTTTTAAAGCGTTTTTCGTTATTTGAATCGAGGGTTTAAGGACAGGAGATGTTGTATTGCTGTACAGATTGTAAAGCCTCCTGAGGCAAATTTGTGATTTGTGATATTGGGCTATACAAATAAAATTTACCTCACTTGACTAGATAGGAGTCTCATCTTTTCAAAACTGCCAAAAGCGGCTTAACAAAGGGAACGTCAGGGGTGCTTTAACTGTTAAAAGATTTTCTTGTGACCTTCCCATTTTGTTTGGTTGCCACTGTGCCGCTGTGAGATTTATGCCTTTATCTCAAACAACTCTACATGAATGATAAGCTAAACTGAGGCAAACACAGCCTCTGCGCCGCAGAGAGAAAATGCCCGTCCAAATGCTTTAGCTGAAAAATTTACCCCTATTTTTGCCCTCTATCACAGTAAGGTTTGCGTTCTCATTATCACTGAGAGAGAAAAGAGAAACTGAAACACTTCCACAGAGAGACAAAAAGAAAATCCCCTTTTGACCTTTTGGAAATGGCACCTGAGAGTAAATACTTGAATAAATGCCTGCACAAGTGCTTTTTGATGAATGCTACAATCTGAGATGTTTGGTAATTTTATTTTTACAGATCTCATGGGAGATGGCCAAATGGAAGTGTGCATAATACACTTTGTGACCCTTTTAAACCACTGACCTTGACAGTGGTAATATAACCTCACACATCCTTCTAAAAACCCGCTGAAAGCACACAGTGATCTTGGCTTTTGTGCTCTTTAATCATTTAGACACCTTGACAAAAGTCACCTATGAGCCACGCCACCGTCTATAGACTGCAGCTGACCGATTGTAGGTTTTATAGGAAATTAAATGAGGGCAAATCATTTAAAGAGGGTTTTATTTACAGTCATGACACACAATATAACCACAGAGCATGGACATCATCTGTCAGGAAGCTGGTTGTTTTATCGCTGAGCTCCAACAAAATCAGACCATCTGTTCAGAATTATCCCAGTACAAGTAGCTAAAGCTTATGTTTGCATATAAACTGCTTTTCTCGACGTCAGATGGGGAAAAACACTACAAATATCTGCTTCTATTAAATGTCTCAGAATGAAAGTTTATACACTTTGAATTTCTTTGACACTGTATGTAATTGTCTATGTTTTATGATGCATGACACGCTGGTCATTTGTCTTCAGTCTAACAGGTAATTTCCTAGTGTAGATCGAGAGATGACCTAAAAGGACACGATCATCTTCACTGTGTCACCTCTAATATGAAAGTTATTTCATATTTATAGTCGTATACTGTCAGACGTTCACCTGCCAAACTGGCACCTATATTCTTTTCATTAAGATTATATTTTCACTGTTTTTGATCCAAATGTTTGTCCTGTCTGTCTGTGTCAGGATTAAACATGACATGTTTCAGTATTTCTTTTAAAATTCTCATAGAAATATAATTAATTATAATTATCTACAATCAAGAATTGGTAGAACAATATATAAGGAAATTCTGTCAATTTTAAATCTGATTACTTGATGATAAATGATATAGAAATATGAGTAATGAAATATCATTGTTACACCTGAAAGATGTCATATGTGTGTTTTATACTGATGCTGTTGGACTTTTGTGTCTTTCCCCACATAGTCAACACAAAACTTAAAATAGAGAAAAACACTTCCCTCAACTAGTAAAATCATTTCAAGTCAAATCATGGCGAAATTTTCGTACATAACTGAAGATCTCGGTCTTTTTCTATTAAAGATGGGATCCTCCATGAACACACTTTTCTGCCAAATTTAGCAGAGTTTTGTTTTATTTCTGTATTTCTTCTCTTTCTCTGTGTTCTCACAGAGCTCATTTAGAAGAAGGTGATGTCACATATTTCAGTGCACCAAACAGATTTCAGCAACGTTGGAAGTGGACAGTTGGTGGGTCGTGAGGTTGTAGATCTTTTTTTTTTAACTTGGAGCCCAAGTTGAAAAAGTTGAACCATGTGAACCATGTGACCATGGCAACCACAGAAACGACAGCTAAGGAAACATTTCAGCAGCTAATTATACTGGTATCTGAGTAGAGCTGCAACAATTAGTCATTTAATCTATTGGTTGATAAACAGAAAATTAATTGGCAACTATTTTCCTATTTTAAGTAATTTTTCAAGCAAAAATGCCAAACATTTGGTTCCAGCCTTTTAAATTTTGAGAGAATTTCCTGCTTTTCCTTCTCTTATCATAGCAGCAAATGAAATATCTTTTCTTCTTAGACTGTTTGTTGGACAAAACAAGATGTTTGATAATATCAACCTGGGTTGTGGGAGAATTTGATGGGCATTTTTCAGAGTTTTCTGATGTTTTATAGACCAAACAATTAATTGAATATAAAAATAATTGTTAGTTGCAGCCTTATATCCCAGTTCCTGGATTATACTTGTCTTCACCAGCAGAGAACAGAACAGACTTGGAGCAACATCAACTTTAACGTTTGATTATCCAGCCTGGACCAATAAACAAGTTTAGGCTTATGGTATTAGTTAGCAAAACTTTCTATTTTAATTGTATTATATTTCTAACCATTCCCTCTATTTTAAGCTACAACCTGCTCTATTTAGTGATGTGATGAGTGTTTATTTTGTTACAGAGAAATACTTCAGATTTGAAGGTTTTCAGGGGCTTTAATGATAACAAAAATTAATTCTGTGTTTGTCAGCTGATCATAATAATTCTTATTGTGTTTACAACATAACTGATATAAACTGATTTAGATGTTGTCTAGTATTATTCCTTGCATTTAAATCACTTTAGGAGTAGTAGCAGGTTCCAAAACTGCGTTTTAATTCTTTGTGTTGCTGTATGAACATGTATTTTTCTGTCTGGATCACAGATTGTGCCTTTAAAGTGGTTATCTGTGAAACCATTGTGTTTTGATTTTGGAAACCTCTTTGATTCCTTTGGTTTTTAATTTTCTGATTCGTTTCCTGCTTTGGTGTCTTTGAGATCAGTTTATCCAGGATTTTTTTGTTTTTTCTCCCTCATGTGTCCTGCCAAAGATGGCAACACCGCCTGTTTCCTGTTCGTCCAAGAAATTTCTTTAGAAAAACCAACCGGTCACCGTGTGTCTGCACAGAACAAAAAGCCTCCACTGCTGCATGAATAACCTCATGTTAGATCTGTGCAATCAAAAGCAGCAAAGTGGACAAATGTAGATCAGTACTCTTAAAGACTGGTACATCCCTTCTACTGTTATAAAGTATTCAAATACAAACTATTCTGAAAACTTCTCTTTGACATTTTCCTCTGACACACCCAGAGAAAAAAAGTTCCTGTGCTTCCTGCTGCGATGAAGCCCATTTTCTTTTTTGTCTTTCATCTGCTGTCATGACAGCGTGTCACTCTTCTTCTTGCTCATTAAAGATGAAAAAGCTGTGATCAGGTGAATTGTGTTTTATTAATCAAAAGCCAACAGGCTGTTCCAGTGTCTTCACACATACTGTATACAGCAGCACATCTGAACTGAAGCTGGAAGGTTATTTTATGTTTCTGTACCGAGCAGTGAAGCAGCTGCTGCACATTAATCTTAAGATGAGAGCCTTGCTTTTGTATGTACACTTCACTCTAGTGAAAGAGCTTTGCCTTTGCTCCCTGCTCTTCCTTTTAAAGTGAGGAAATGAATAGCTGTGGGTGTTTAATGTGTTCATGCTCCCTGTAAATTGACTTTTAATATATAAAAGATTAAAATCCAGAGGAACCATCAATAATTGAGAGAGGCATTAGGCAAACAACACACAAACACTGAGATCAAGAGAAAGACGGCTCGGTAAGACACAAAGGACGCAATTAACGATAGAAGGAAGGAACGGCTTTGAAGGAGAGAAGAAAACTAAAAAGGCAACAAACTAGAAATGTTTGAGTGGGGGGGGGGAAATGATCGGGTAAAGCCTATCTCACTGCTGCTACTGTTATTTTAATTGAATTTTGCACAGTTCATTTATAACATGTTGTATTTATACAGACCATATTTCATAAACTGCATCTGTGAAAAAGCTGCTTCTTTGCCTTTTAACAAGAACATTATCCAGTTATCCGGTTCCAAGTATTAAATAATTTCTAACCAGCATTTTACAAATTCTCAAATTATCTTAAGTAATTGTTAAGTTTGACATTGTGTTAATCTTTCTGACCAGTTTAGGTGAGGTTGAAAAGGTAAATTGGTATGTTTCATTTTGTTAAGTCTCTCTTTTTTGCTCCTGTTTAATTGTAGTTTTGGCTGTTTTGCATGTTCTTGCATATAATCATCTCCTCCAAAGATGCCAAACATCTACCAAACTTTATATGGGGTATGAGTAAGACATAACCTTTAATGCAATGGAATCAAAAACCCACAAAATTACACAAACCACCAAATCCTGCCCTTTTCACACTTAGAGGAATAGTTTAACATTCAGCAAACGAAACCCACAATCTCACAGAAAGTTTACTCCCCAAAAACACAAACCAAACTTTTGTGGTATTCGGTGGAGTTATGTGATGCAGCTATTTCTTGACAAACAACAGTTTATCTGTCTGCCCAGTACTTACACACAGAGACTCTGCCGGTTACCCCAACAACTCATAAAGTCATTGCACCTGGCGGTTTTTCAGGTTACAGCACGAAACTTTCCCATAATTCACAAAAATTGTTTCTACATTTCTGTTTGCGTGTGGATTGAAAAAACAAGATACTGTCTTCCTGTCTTTATGCTAAGATAAGCTAAGTGCCGTCTGGTAGATTGTTTTCTTAATCTTGCTCCTGCTAGATTACCATTACCGTCCGCTCCCACAATGTGTATATAACAATCCCACCCGAACCTACAAACTGACCATTCACCATGTAGTATTAATAAAGAGATGCATACCTGTCAGTAATAATGTAGAGAAATTATGTTCTAGTGCGTAATTACATTCATATTAGTGCAATAATTAGTTATTCTAGTGCAATAAGTAGGCCTCTTCTAAGGCAAAATTACACTGTATTCCTTTATTTCACTTATTATTTTAGAACGTGTGATTGGCTGTGGTTGTTTCTTGTGTCTTTTAATGCATAGATCAGGAGAAGCGCTCCTAATGATGATAGCCAGTGAATTGATGCAAGCTTACAACTCCGCCGTTACCTGCTAAAAGAGCGCAAATGTAGTAATAACCTGCGGTATCGCACTATGCACAGATTTTTTGGTGTTTCTGTTCTTTGCCTGTTATTGTCATTTTTATTTTATTTGATAGGGACGATGCAATTTAACATAGTTCCGATACAGAGCATGAAACTGATGTGCTGCACAGAGAGTTTATAGCTATTGCTAATTTTCAAGTCTTGTCCCTAGTTGGGCTTTTACATATACAGTGTAATTAAAATATACAGCTTTCATGTATATTGCCAACTTCAGGTGAAGTTGGCAGGTTGCAGCAGCTGGTTGTGTGTGTGTGAGGAGGAGCAGCAGCAGGTAGCAGGGTCAGAGGGCACCAGGAGGAGCGCTGACTGAGCACTCAGCCCGGCTCTGTGAGAGTTGGCCTGCGGTGCTAGATAATCCTGGGACCTGCAGTAAAATTTTTGACCACCTGCTCCCACCCGCCGTAAAGTTATAACCACCCGCTCCTGTGAGATTTCCGTCCCATGGGACCCGCGGGATCCCAATGCAGTCCTCTACCTTCTGGCTCCTGCTCCATACCTGCATTAATAGATTTTTTGCCTCTAGGGTGCAGCACAGCAAGCTGTAAATACAACATTGACATATTATCACCTTGTATAGTTGTTATAGCAAACATGTTAGCAAACAGTTGCTTCATTACATATCCAACAGACACAGAACAACAGTATCATTCATTTGGAGTCATGTTTTTGTCCATGAATGAAAGTCCAAATCCTGAGAGAAATTTCTGGCACTTTAGCTGCTAAATGCTCCACTACGTTCACCAGCTAGTTGTTAAGTTTGTCTATCTGCCGTTCGGTGGTGGACAGATAGTGTTCAGTGGTTTTATCAGAGCTTTTTGCTGAAAACAGCTGTCCGCCGCTGCTGGAAAACGGGTCGATCAGAGCGGTGAGACTGAGAGTGACTGCAGAGTCGGGTGATGGTAATTTGTGGGTTTGTCACAATCAGCTTAGTAGATATCAGATCTTTCAGAAATAAAGTCTATTCAGTGACAAAACACATATTGAAGCTATTATGTGCTCTCGTATGTGTCACAGTGTGTTTTCATTGGGGTCGAATGATTTCTGCACTTTGTTCTCTGCATGCTGAGAAAATTATTTGATCTCCAGCTGATGAAACCATTTCAAAGCTCCATTGAACAAACTCAAAAATGATCTTAGTCTTCAAAATGTTGAATTTTCGGAGACATTAAAGTTTCACCAATCAGCAGCTCCTGTGTTAATGCTGCTTTCACAGCATATTTGCTCTACAATACGTCTTCCCACTTTCTAAATTCCATTGACTGCAGTTGACAGACAGTAAAAAACTACTGACGTGTTGAGCCGCCGTCAGTCTTCCTCCGCTGCTACATACCAGTAAAGCCAGTGATCTAAGCATTACAATTTACCAGTGGTATATTGACGGGCATGTTGATGTGTTAATGCGGATGGCCTCTGGGGTGACGCGCTTATGTTTTTGTTTTATTCTTTTCACACTCACTTCCAAACTAATTTAAAAAGACAGATGGCTGTGCTTATTAAGTAGCATCTAGAGAGACAATTAGAGAGAGAAGTGGGCGCTTCATGCAGGAGCTACTGTAGTGAGTCCTGCACCTATTGGGAATCAATGACCCCCACACAATGATTTCAACTTGTCCTAACAAACTGTATTGATTCTTGACATCCAGCAGGCCTCATTGTTTTATTATCTTGAAATTATTTTCTCTTTCTGGGACATTAAGGCGAATAAGGAGACTCATAAATCTGAGCTTGAGACTTGCTGTCAATGTGGCCACACAACAAAAAATAAATCCAAAGGGAAACTTGATTTTTTTTTTTTTTTTTTTTTTTAAGTGCAGCTGGATTTTTTCGATTGAATGAAGTCAACATATTGAAAGCCTGAAAAAATAACTCAGCACTTTCTGTCACCTCGCGCCTCGTACTGCTTCAGCAGAAAGAACTGCAACAATGAGTGATGTGTTGAAAGACATCAGCTCAAAGGCGGTTTTTTTATGCTGTGGGTGCCATTCAGTTACAATTACTGCTGTGTGCTACAGATTTGCTGTGGAAGATTTGGTACATCCTTGAAAAAAAAAATAGCACTGCAGCAAAGCTCTGGCATGTACAGTACAAGTCAAAAGTTTAGACACTTTCTCATTCAAGAGAATGGGGAAAACTTTTGACTGGTACCGTACGTAAGACAAAGCCTCTTAAAATACTTATGTTTACATTTACCACTGACAGAATAATTATGAAAAGCTTTGTGTCGTGACTGGAAACTCTTTTCTTCATCGCTCACCTTCCATCGTTACTGTCAGGCAGGCGTGAAAAAAGCAGTAGTAGTGAGTCTCTCAGGTGTATTTCAGATCCGGTTAGAGCATTTTCTTCGTCTCCTGAAATAACACCTGACAACACACAGCAAGTAGGACTCACCTGCTTCGATGAGAGTGAATATAGAACAGTTACATTTACAGTTTTCAGGTGACATTATTACTCACATGGATATCACAGAGTAACAATGAGCCCATTTGCACATGAAGTGCTCTCATTAAGCACCAGATGGATTTTGTCTCATAGGAGAGGAATAATTAAGTTGAAATCAATACTAGAATTACAGAGGTGAAACTGGAGCCTACAGTACATTAGCTGTAAAGTATTCCCGCTGCAAAAATCCTTATCTCCACTCTGTGATGGCCCTGCAGGGAAATTGACTTCATCCTCAGAGAGGCATAATCTCAAATATAACTCTACACCTTAAATGTGGCAATTACAGCCATTTACAAGCAAGCGTTGGAGTCCTCGATGAGTCTCTAATATTCCACAACTTCAAACTGCAAGAAGTTATTTCAAAACTTAAACTAAAGGCGAAAACATGAATGCTTAGGGTGATTATTTAGAGAATTTAACCTTTTAATTTATTGCAGCTAAATTGTGTAATCAAGTATAGCATTTTGATATCCAAGACTGCCAATTAAAGGAACGGTGTCATATAAATTATAGGTCTAGTGAAACAAAGAAATCTTTGACGTTTTTGGCATTTGCTCATCATAACAGACACAATACAAAGAGAAAGGAAAGGTTGGAGGAAAGAGATAACGGTCTCAGAGGACTCCTCATTTTTATTGCTGGTTAGAAGAGAGAATATTTTCTGAAGAACTACAAGCACCATGTTAATAATCACACATACTGCCAAAAATATTAAAAGCTTTGACCATCGCATTTTACATTTATCTGACATGTATCAGATGTAGAATATCTGGAATCTTTCCTGGTTTACATAAACGGGACAACTTCCTGTGTTGGATGGATTGAACGTTGGTGTTGGACATTAATTATGAGGTGCAGAATCTGCAATCTGGACACTGGGCTGTTAGATCAGTGGGATGAACTAAAAAAATCAGACCACACTTTTGGAAATGTAAACAACGTTTACTGCCAACTGATGTGCAAACACTCAGATCCCTGATACCACTTGACTAGCTACAGCACTACAACTGTTTTGTATAATGCAAAGGGTAAATTGGGGGCCCCAACTTGCATTTGACTGGATATATTTATGTACTGTATACACTGAGTGTAAATACATTTATATACACGCGTGAGTGCAAGATGAGTGCAACATTTCACAGGAAGAGGAAAGAGGTTGATATATAAATACCCATAAATACTTTTCTGAGTTATTTGACACACATGAAGAAATAGCAAACAGGATAAGAACTTGGAAAATCCTTTTTCTATCTCACAGCTTTTAAAGTCAAATGGCACAGGGGAGAAAAAAAAAAAAAAAACACTCTTAAACTCCTAAACTCAATCTGTCCCCATCACAGCTGAAATGATGGCTGAGCCCCTGCCTGTCACAGACTCTATCAAGCATATTGAGGCTATCGTAACTGATGGACCATACCGGAGAGCAGATTCAGTTCCTACAGCAATATATGAAAGCAGATGCATGCTGTCATCAAACTGTAGAACCCACAGTAATAACAAGACAAACTCAATAAAGCTGCCAGTTCTATCAACCTGCTGCCGCTGCAAATTTAAAGTATTACTCAGCCAATGACTCTCACAGCGGAATACTGTAGTACTGGTATGCCAAAAAAAAAGTAAAAAACGTCCCACAAGAGAGAACATAAAACACATAAAAGCACTCGTCACGGGTGACATCCATGACATCTGTGCTGCACGAGCAGCAGCAAGTTAAATTTGAGGCCGTCGTCCTTGGCAAGTTAAAGGCAATGCTGATTAGAATTCAGCGGTAGCAAACACCCAAATCCCTTTAGAGCCCCGGCAAGTGGATTCACTGTCAAGGTCCGGCAGTGACAACAAGACTAATTACTCCATAATGTGAATCATCCCTCTCTTTCAACCCAAGACAGGAGTCCTGGATCGCTGAGAATTGGCTGGGTGATTACAATGTGGCCTCATAAGCATCGGCCATACATACAGATTAACTGTGGCCCAATCCATCAAAACAGAGAGCTGGTCGTTACCACGGTGAGTTAGCATGCCGTTCCATCAAAATGCCGCTTCGGACACTTTTGTCTAGTCTGACTTTGTTTTCTACTGGGTGTGTGAAACGGGCGCTTACATATGGTAATACATATTCAACAGCCTTTACATCGTCTGCAGTCTGAAAGTCGGATGAGAAAGTTTTACTCTTTGATGTGTTCATTTACGTGTACAGTAGGTTTGCTGAATTCAAAGAATCGGCTCTCTGTTCAGCGACATGTGAAATGGACAATAAAATCATTTTTATTCTTTGCGCCGTTTCATTTCGTGTGGCTGTGATTCAACAGATAAAAAAAGACACTGTCTGCGTAGAAGACTGCTTCTTTAATTGGCTTTTAGGCGACTTTTGAATTCGCTAAATTCCTGTGTCAAATGTCTAAATCACGCTCACTGGACTGAAACATTTATACAAACATCTGTCACATATTCACATCTGCTGGATAATGTGCAGGTGTTCCAAGTTCAGCATATAAGAAATGCAAATCAACACAAACAAGTGCGTTCTGGTGGAAATTGGATTTTCATTCAGTTAAATCAATGAATTTCAGCCTGCTTTTCCCAAGATAACAGAAACAACACCAAACAATACCACATGTGAATAATTGTAACTTTTGAGATCCTTTGAATTTCAGCAGAATGAGCTGTTCAGTCCACTGTCAGAATATTTATATATATAAAGTATTTAATATTTATTCAACAAAGAGAGGTCCGGCTTCTCTTTTTTCCTTTCCTGACCTCACAGAAAGCACTTAAATCTCTCTTAAAATCAATTTTTTCCTTCAATAGATTTCTCCTCCAGAGTTGTTCTCGTCACATTTTAACACTGTTTATATATTACTCAGTGTCAGCTGACAGCTGGCATGAAGTGTAGACTGACATTTGAGAGTAGATAGACAGCCTCCATCCGCAGTCCCGAGCGCGAGAGACAAATGTGACGAGCAGCGAGGCAGAGAACGAAGCCGGCCCGTGATTGATACAGGTGCCACCGCGAGAGGTCAGAGCCATGCCTCAAAAAACGGGGCCATCGATTCTCCTGCCCTTTAAACAAACAAAGGGACATCTCTGCACCGAGCCTATGCTGTGCTGTTACAGGCTCCGACTTCTTCCAGCCTCTCAGAAATAACTCCTAACATCAAACGTGGTTGAATAACAACAATGTTTTCAATATTTATGCAGAGTATTTTTGCATTGTCACTGTGCTCCATGCAGAGTTGAAACCCAATTCTGCTTCACTTTGGGAGAAAAGCACTGCACTATTTTTAGTTTTAATGCCTTTCCTCTATCTCCATTTGCCTCATGTCTTTTTCCTGATAGAGCGCTGTTGAGAGTTGCTGGGGCATTGCCGAAATCTATTCCCCTCCTGCTAAGGCTGCTGTTTAGAGGCTCTCATTAATAAGAGAGGACTGTAAGGAAACCAGCATGACGAGGAGGACCGTCTCCCTCCCCCCACATCCCACCGCAGCACCCGCCGCCCAATCTGAGGTGAGAAAAACCACAGTAAACACAAGGATATGGGAGGAAAAAAGTCTTTGAGTCCCAGAGTCTCTTGGTGGGCTAATAAAGTGAAATGAGGCCTATCATTTATCACATGTGTGTGCCACTGGAGCGATCCAAAAGAAACCGTGCATGGAGGGCCGGACACATGTTTGTGAGGTGATTATCTCTGTAAACGCAGAGAGAACCGGGCGTGCACGGAGCAGTTGGTGGGCTGCAGTAAAGGTCAGACTTTAAGAGGGAGTGCGAGAGGTCTTTGCCACTTCAAACATCCGGCTTCACAATATGCGCATGGTTCTGTTTTACGTCCACATCTCCCTGCGGTTCAGCTGGCATATGTTAGAGCCAGATAGCCTCAAATATAAAGACCACAATCATCGTTTTTCTTCCTTTCTGCTGACCTCTCCAAACAGACTTGTATCAGAAACATGCCTTTGTTGTAACCATGTTGTTACCATATGAA
The DNA here is from genome assembly GCF_910596095.1 of Thunnus maccoyii. Taxonomy (NCBI): domain Eukaryota; kingdom Metazoa; phylum Chordata; class Actinopteri; order Scombriformes; family Scombridae; genus Thunnus; species Thunnus maccoyii. The sequence continues at coordinate 23,796,547 of NC_056540.1, forward strand.
ACTATATTTGAGTTTTTTTGTTGTTGTTTTCCTATATGAAAAGCAAATTCAAAATCTACTGGTTTAAATATTACTTTTGAAATATTAAATATGATTGAAATAGCAGAAATCTACACCTAAAATGTCAGAGACATGATGCTTTGTTTTTATTAGGTTACTCAAAAATATCTACCCCACCTGATACTGTACATTGGCAGGTCAGTACTGTAGATCAGTATCATTTTATCAGAAACACATCAGTATCAGCACATACTGTATGTTGACAGATCTGTATATACAAATTGTCACGACTAAATAGATGTTTTTATAAGTTGTATTGTTAAGTAGTTATAATCAGTTCATTTCCACTGATGTTTTGGCATCGAGAGTCTGATAAAAGATGCTATTAAGTTGCATTATGGGAAATGTTTGTGGTTTTATTTTGTTAGGGAATGAAAATCAGGATATCTTGGCCTCTGCTGCTTTGATTTTGATCAATTTATGTTTGAATCTGTTGCTTATGAGTCCCCTAACTTTATGAAAGTACAGTACTAAAACACTGGAGTACCCCTTTTAATGCTTTTCCTTCATTATAAAACATTTGCATAAAACATCTGCAGAACATTTTTAAATCATGCATTGTTTACATCCACGTTTGCTAGCTTGCAGTCTTCCTTTTCTTTGTTGGTGCATCGCTATGTCTGTTTGCGTGTTACCGCTACAAACTGCCGATCAGCAGAACAGTTTGAAACAGGAGTGTGTCTTGTGGCGCTCACACGCATGCTTGTGCAGCCTTGTGCGCAGTACAAACACAGCAGGAACCCACTCGTAAAAACATTGCTCCTACTAGTAATAAACAACTCCACGGGGAGCTTTTAAATGTTACAGTCATCTTAGTCATCTTAGTGAATATTGTTGGAATGTCAAATGCCGTATATTTCTTTTCCACAGCTCTTTAAAAAGCACGTTTAGGAGCCAAAAAAATATGTTAAGTGACAGTATTGGGCTAAAATAATCTATATGTCAGGCTCTAATTCTTACACAGCTAAACAGTAGCAGAAATCAGATCATCAGTATAAATATTCACTACATACAAAATATAAATATGCACAATTGGTTTGAACAGAGCAGCATTTCATTGTTATTATCCAGTTGGCTGTGATGTCTCCACTCTGGGCAGCAAACATTAATTCCCTTTGATTAATTCTACTGCAATAGATTGGTGCAATTTACCAAAGAAATCTAATAAGACCTTTTGAGGAGATGAATGAACCTTATTTACCTTCATTCACGTTATCGTACTGTCCATGATTCACTATGCCGGTTGTCCAAGACACTGAAAGACACTGAGCAGGGTTTGAATAATAATAAAATTTGGCATCATATGTGGAATAACAAGTCTTTTATGGAAAGTCCCAAACATGTCGTCTAGAGTTAATAGTGACAACATTATGGCTTGTTAAAGCTGATGCCAATACAGATTTTTATTGGAGCTTTTTTTTTTTTTACTGGAGCTTGTAGCTAATATGTTGTTCTCCAAAGAAATGGCAAAGATTCAGTGTTCAGACTGCCTTAAGACCATCACGGGACAGAAAAACTCTCCACAGAAGTTCTTTTAAGTGGATTAACAGCTCCTTAAGGAAAGGTTATTTTCATTACACGTTTTACACAACAATAAATCCATTTAATCCCAATTCACATACAGTGAAATTACTTCTTTATGTAATAGATAAATAACTGCTTAGACAGTATGAGTATGTAAATGCACACTCTTTCTCTACCTACACACACCTCCACCCCAAAACGACTGAAAAGCGAGCCGCTGTTGGAAGTAATTGAGCTGTGCTTCTGAGTGTGTTGTGGAAAATAGAAGCAAGCTCTCAGTGGGTCGTCCGCCGGAGTGATGTAAGACGCGTGTATACAGTGAGAGGAAAGGTCATCAGTGAGGGACCCATAAATCGTTCTGACACTCAAACACTAAAGCACATGTTTCTAATCAGCTCGGGTTCAAATAATATTATGGTTGAAGAATTCACCGCCGCAGTCATTAGCCGTTATCAAAGACTAACTTTAGTGCTGCGAGACTTGAGGGGCTTATGGGTTTAAAACCACTGGGAACTCGAGGCATGAAGAATAATTATCTACATTCACAGTGAGTGGTTCAGGCAGGTGGAATGCTTTCCGCTTTTCTGCTCAAACCTGCTTGTATTTTCTACAGGCTGATCAAATATTTTAGTTAAAACGTCACCCCGCGGAGGAAAACATTTAGCAGCACCCTCCCACCACACGCTTACCTCGCTCTACAGCTCCTCAAGCTGGAGCTAAACTTTTACCTACAGGCCAGTCACAACAGTGAGTCCAAAACCTAAAAACGTGAGCTTTTTGTGTATCACTTCCTGCCTTCTGCGTGACAAGCAATTATTCCACTCCATATATCTCACTGAAGACTGTTTGGATACTCATTCTGCACTGGGCGATGAGCTTGGCAGCAGTGTGTTGACTGTCATTTCCACAATGGACTCCCTTTTTTTCACATAACTCCAGCCAGTAATTCGCACATACTTCTTTGGGAACAGTTCACCCAACCATAAAAAAGCCTTAAATCCTGGAGCTAAAACAGGGATTCAGTGCTAGAGGAGATACTGGTTTGTTTGTTGTTTTTTTTTTTCTTCTGCTTTTTCTTTTTTTGAGGGGGGGGGGCAGGTATTGTTAGATAGAGGAAGTGAGGCTGTTTCAAAAGGAAATTTGTATTTCCAATGTGTGTTGGTCTGTGAGGTTAATTATTACAGTACAGACAGTAATTTGCTCTTTGTATTGGTACTTATCTCCGCTCACAGCTGGTGTGTTTTTCCAAGTGGACAGCCATTAATCAAGCCTTTCTCCTGCAGGAAGTTGGACTATCCATCACCCCTCTCTCTCTCTCTCTCTCTCTCTCTCTCTCTCTCTCTCTCTCTCTCTCTCTCTCTCTCTCTCTCTCTCTCTCTCTCTCTTTAGCCCCTCTGCTACTGTACCTCGCCTGTCCCAGCAGGCACTAAACCTTTTCATTTTACATGCCCAAGTGCAACCTTGAATATAATTTCTGCATTTTCCTGCAGTGACGGGTTGAGTGAACCTTATGCTCAAATTGGAGCGTTTTGCAGGAAGTAGGTGTGATTGGTTGAAGTGGGCTGTTTGTCTGTCACTCAGGAAGAATGGGTACGCGAACGCAATCATTTCACGTCCACTCGACTGACAGTGAAATACCTATTCACATGCTACACTATTAATCACTGAGCTGTTAAACGTTGCTTCATTCTGCTTGTCCGTCTCCTCGAAGACCATGAATTAAAACATAACAGAAAGTTGATAGAAATTCAAAGGTTCGATGTTATGTAGAGCCTTCCTTCAAGGGGGGTTAAAAGGCAGTTTGAGCTACAACAGTCTTATACTGAATGGAGGTTTTCATTATGTAGTGTGTTCACAGTGGAAAAGTGACACTCAAGGATGTCAGTATACATACTGTTTGATTTCTATGTGCTATTGATGGACATTATTTTGTTCCACAATACACTGTACTAAAGGAAATGGAGAAGCTTCTCACAACCTTTTTTTTTCTTTAAATTGTGGTGATGCAGCTCCAGGAAGATCTCAGAAAATAAAAAATCATTTTGCTTTCTCTGTGAATTTTGATTGGTAGCAGCATTCCAAGGTCGCACTTTGACTGATAGTTGTTGATGGTGAGTCTCTCATCACTCGTTAGTCCAAAATATAAAAAAGAACATTGGTCTCTAGTGTACAACTGCAAAACAAATATACTGTGAACATAAGTGCCACAAATTCTTTAATCTCAAGTCTCAAATGATAGCTGGGGCCAGGGTCATAATGAACAAATGATGGCTGGTCACCACTGGATTCCAGTTGCTGTCTGGATTCAAGCGCTGTTAAATTACTGTTAATAAAAATCCACGCCTCATGTAGATGTTAATTTAAATTAAAAGTCTACCAGGAACAGGAGGGTTGTGCCCTTTCGAGCTGTTGGGAGGCTTTTAGTGTAAAATATTGGCACAGGAGGTGTTGAGTTTCATTTATATTAGGCTAATCAACAACATCTGAAGAACTGCGAAAGGATGTGACAGGGAATAATTAGTGAATGAAAACAGTGTTTATGTTAGAGAAGAGAAGTGATGAGTATGACATCACTGTTTTTGTTGTACTGATGGAATAAGCGCAAGTGAAATGTGTGTTAGACTAAATTTATCAAGACAATGGAGAGACATGGAGGAAGTTTAGAGTTTGTGTTAACAGCACATTAAAATGGGAGCAAATAAAGTCCTTGTTCTGTCTGCAGCTAAGGTAAACAAATGCCCCGGCTACTATTTCAGACTCTACAGTATATGGTACATATACCCCCTTATCTACTGAGCAAAAATGCCTTCGTCACATATCAGATGGGATTTAGCTGCTAACACACAAAGCCCTCGCTGCCATCTACTTCATACAGAACGTCACTGGCCTGTCCTCCCTATCAGCTCTGTTTTGTTCCTCTTTGCTCTGTCACTCTAAAGCAGATCTGTAAAACAGTGGGTGATCTGCCAGCTTGTGCATCTAAAAACCCTTCCAAGTCTTTTGTCTGGGATGTAGCTCACAGGCAGACACACACACACACACACACACACACACATCCAAAGACTCCTCATCAGGTTTATGAGCTGTAACCCTGCTGCATCATAAATTATCCAGTCTCCTCAAAACAATGCAAAAAGGGGCCTTGTAGACGTTACAGTCTCTTCTTTCAGGGTGCGACCAGATTAAAAAAAAAAAAAAAAAAAGCCTTGTGGAAGGAAGATGTGAGAATAAAATCAAAGCACATTTTTTGGACGCGGTGTGGAGAGAGTTTCAGTAACAGAGGTGGTAAACTGAGGGAGAACGAGAGCTGGTGCAGCTCCGCTGCCTGACTCTGCTCTTGCCTCAAACCAAAATGCACTTATTCTATTTTTTGCATGAGCAGAAGCATAAGGGCTCAAGCTGAGTAAAACAATGATTCAAGGTTGCGGTGATAAATGAGCGTGTCTGCTCTGATAGCAGAAGGTCATGTGCATCGGCCCCCAGTGTGCGTCTGCCATCTAGCACGCAGCAAGGGTGCTCTGTTGGCATGCCACGACACGACAACGCTTTTTTCCAGTTTCAGCGATTGCCACGGGCCGATTTCATTGTTTTGTGCATTGAGCTCGAGGCGCACTTAGGAACACAGACAGTTTAGCTTAACTTGTCCAGCAGATGTTGGATTATTATATTTTTTAGGCTTATAGGATGAAAGCATGACTGAGTGTCTTGCTTAAGGACAGTAGCTTGCTGAAAGAGACAAACTGGCAGCTGCAAGGATCAAACCTGAGATGTTTCAGTGGAGACACATAAACACTGAAAGCTGTTCCAGCTATGAGCAACCGTTATGTTATTGTGTGTTATGTACAGAGGGCACTGAAATGCCACGTAAGAGTGAGAGAGGTTTTAATTCTGAAATGTAGGGTTCACTTACTTCTTCGTTATTTTAAAATCAATATCTGAATTTAAAATTCATGAATGTATGGGAGCATAAATAAATAAACCTTCCACTTTTCGCAAATGCTGCAGTTGCTGACTAGAAAACACTACATCATGTAACAGAGTTTCACTCATGTCAAGCAGCTTCCTTCCTGCTCTTTGTCATCACAATGAAAAAATTAAGACTTTACTCACAGATAAAGCTCAAAGAAAGCATCTTCATTTGGAAGTCAACTCATACAGAAGGCATTTACACATAAAAAAGGTTCATTTAAACGTTATTTACAGGAAACAACTGGTTTGACTCAAATAGAAAAATAAAAATTTCCCTTCTCTCCTTTGAGTCTGTCGCCTCCTCTTCATTTTCATATATACCTCCGCTCTTTCTCCACCTCCTCTCTCCTGGGTACAGCTCTCTGTTTGACAAGTGCCTTACCCCTCACAGCTTTTCTTCCACAAACAGGTCAGAGGAAGATCAATAATGTGTGTGGATAGGCTGTTATCTCTGTAGGCCTTATCAGCTCCACTTAAATGGTGTTTCATGGAAATTCCTTGAAACGTAATCCCCGGAGACGGAAGACAAAAGAAAAATGTCCCTCTATCAAAAACATCAAATGTGTTGATTCGAATAAGTTTCACTTATCTGTTCGCTGCATATCACAACAATAGAAGCTCAGAGGGGGAAAAAAAAAAAAAGACTATCATTCGAGTAACAAACTGAATAGCTTGTTGAGCTGATGAATATCCTGAAACTGTGTGTTAATACACAAGAGTGTATCTTAGAGAACGTACTGTAATACAGCTGGAGGAATGTGCTGATAAGCTCTGTGTGTTTTCAGCCGCTGCAGGTCATACAGAGCAGGGTAGGAAAGCGGGGAAACGTGAAAAGCAGAGAAATGCTTCTTTTATTGGTGAAGTTGGCAAACAACAGCCAAAATCAATAACAAGCATCTAAGGTGCTTCAAAAAAAACAGTAACAAGTGCTTGTTTTGAGCTTTTAGCAGCAAATACAGCAATTACATTGGTTACATTAACACCCTGCTGAAACACTGTAGCTGTGCTCCGTAATTGAACAAACACAGGCTGTTAGATTCATATCAAATGGGATAAAACTCCTTTTACATACAGCTTACCAGTCTGTATTAAGGGTAGAAAATTTCTTGTGCCCTTAACATTTGAAATGAGTGAAAAAGTGTGTTCAGTTCAGTATCAGTGATATTTCCTATATAGTAAATGTGATCTATTCATTTCCATGGACACGGACTAAGCTGCTAAACGTCAATAAGCGCTCAGAAAGCACCATGTTTCTGTTACAGCGGTTTCTCTGCAGTCTATAAGTGAGTGTTTTTGTTACTGTCATGTTTGGCGAGGTAAGAGAGTTTTCAAGGTTTCCAAAGCACTTGATTTTAATATCTTAGACACCCTGGTGCCTCTCTTTGTCTAACATCTTTTCACACTATCACACACTGAGGTGAGTCAGTGCTCCACCATTTTAACTGCAACAGCCAGGAGAAGTCATGTATTAACCATCAGGGTAACACTTTATTTTAAACCCTCCTCTTGAGCACTTGTAGATAAGTAATATTCACATTTATAACACTATAATGTGGTTATAAGCAGAAGATGAGGACAATTTTATGTGTTTGTCAACTCTAACTCCTGTGAAGGATATAAAGGATATAAAATAACACAGTTGTATTACATATGAAACCATTTAAACCATGATGAAGGCCATTACATGTGACTGAAACCTCCAGATGAAATTAAGTCATTTCTTTTGTCAAACTACTATTTCTGAAGACAAGAACGAACCTTTAAACGCAACACGTCTTAATGAGTTTTAAACAGTGGATGTAATCATATATCATTATTTTTGATTACAGCTATGTTATATTGTGTTATCACATTAATTAACAGCCAATTATGGATGCTTCACTGGATGTATTGTTAGCAAATGCATTAATAAATACTTGAAGGAATAGTTCAACATTTTAGGAAATATGCTTATTCGCTGTCTTTCAGGGAAATTGTGTTATTAATTGTGGATTATGGAAAAGTGGTACCAATCTCCTCATCTAACTGTTAGCAAATAAACATAAACAAAATGCTCATAAGTGCATTATAATGTATTATGTATTATTAATGCTTATTTACTGCTTAAAAATGCTGTATAGGAGCATCAAAGTCAAAGCGTTAACCACCATGGGTAATAATAGAAACATCCAGGTTCAATTATTTACACAGATGATACATTTGATTCCAAAAAAAGTGCCACAGTGGTTTCCACAGGATGTGAATGTAATCTGTTAAACTTGTCTTGCAGTTTCCTCGGCATCTCTCTCTCTCCACTCCAGGCAAGTCTTTGCCCCGAGGCTTCCTGTGATGAGGAAGCTTTGAAACGCTCTCATTTGGGGTTAGTTCTTAAGCTCTTTGTCTTAATCTGCAGATCACTCCTTTATCTGATCGCTCGTGTCTGCATGAGATCAATTTGTATGCAAAACATGGATTTCTGTCTGCGTGTACGAGGCGAGTGAGACTGTGCACTTTGGTATCCTCACAGCAAACGCCGTGTTTTAGATTATTGTTATGGTGTTTCCACCTGATTAGATAGTATAATGATACAGTGTAGAGTGACGGGGAAGACAAGGAGACTGCGGTGATGATGTGCGACAAATTTCATGAGTCAGATTTAATCGTCTACTAAAATTAGTCTCCTTCCTTTTTATCTTTGTTCTAATATCTGCAACAGCCACTGCAGCCTGTCCTTCCTTTGCTCATCTAAAAAAAAAAGCATATTGTAATATTTAAACCACTATTAAAGACCGCATGAGATAGTCTTCTGTGTTGTTTTTATATATATGGTTTTATACATCTTATGATCTATAATCCGCATCGGTTGATTAGAATGGAAGCAGTGTAATTTCCATGATTTTATGAATGAATAAAACAAACCTTTAACCTTGTAGCTTATTTTAAAGTAGCAGTAGTTCAGTCAATAAATGTAACAGTTACAGTAGTGTTGATCGTAGTAGCACTAATGATTGATAGTATATTATAGCAGTAGTACAAGTATTAGTAGTAGTACTAGCAGCTGTGGCATTTGTAGTGGTAATAGTAGTAGCAGCAGCAGCAGTGGTAATAGTACATTAATGTAATTAGTTGTGTATTTGAAGTAGCAGAAGATTATTAATATACAATAGCAGTTGAGGTGGTAGAAATAATGCACTCTGGTGGTAATGGTAGCAGTGTTTTTAGTACAGTAGTAGTACTAGTAGCAGCAGCAGTAATTGTACAAGCACAATAGTAGTAGTATTTGTTTTAGAGGTGGCAGTAAAACCAGCAGTGGTAACAGGTATAGTAGAGCAGTAGCTCGATGTACACTGATAGTGGTGGTAAGAGTGGCTGTCATAATGTGATGTTAAGTAGTGAAGTAATACTTGAAGTAATATTAGTCATACTGTTTGTTGATTATCTCTTTCAAGAGAGCCAGTGACCAAAAATAAACATATATTAAACAATAGACAAACAATAAATACACAACACAATGAACAACTACAAGTGGTATTCAGACTACTTGAGAATATCTTAAAAATGGTTTAATTTCAAAAACATTAACTTTAATTTTGTATTTTGTAGTAAAGTAAGCAGCCTTTCAGTTTTCATGTCCACTTCTGTTCTCAGTTCTGGACTGAATCTGTTTTCAGCTGTTGTCTCCCTCTACTGTCAGAAATAAATCTCCCTCTCGCATCATTGTGGTTGTTGTTTAACTGACGCTGTATGTTGAATTATCAAACTATGGGAGTCATTTGTTCAGTGTTTGCTCTTTATAGTTTATTTTCTATCAGAGTGGAATCCACAGTAGATGAATCACATACACAATGAACACAAAATACGTTGTTGAATCAGGTAAAACTCACAACAATTAATACTTGAGCAGTTTTAGTGCTGAAGATGTAAAATACTGTCATGAAGTCCAGATGATTTCTGTATAATGTACAGCAGCATTTCTAGTGTTTAGAATATACCTGCTGTTGAGATAAACAACATTTCTGTGGCTCATGTGAGGTACAGAACTAGAAGAACTAATCTGAGTACTTTGGCCCCCTCTTGTGGCTGTATTATTACCTTGTGGCTACACTGCCCACAAGATTAAAGCTCAGCTATAGATATAATGTACTTTGAACCCAACTGAGCCTTGTGTTGTAACATACCGTCTTTAAATTAATCCCTGGCAGCGAAGGCTCCCCTATTACAGCTTATGTAACTCTGTAGATGCATGTCTTTGAATCCAGGGAACTGAATTACAAGGCAATTATAAGTTAGAGCAACCAGTCATGGCATTTTGACTTATATGAGAACATCAGGGTGGCCGCATGTGTAAAATCATAAAAAGCCTAATAAGGTAGTAAGGAAATAACAGTTTGCACATATTGCACAATGTCTCACAAATATTGTAATAAAAGCTTAGTTCCTTTAACTCACAAACTTCTGTTCAGTTAATGTTACTATTATTATATCATTGGGTATAATTACATAATCCACATCAAACGCAGAGCGAAAACAAGGCTTCTAAAGAGACCCAGACAGAAAAATACAAGAGTTTCAGCTCAGTATAATTACATAATAATGTCTGCATACTTAATGCTAAATGAGACAAACTTCACTTGTACATTTTCATGTCTGTTTATATTTTGTATAATCTTCCTTTTTCTGTGCTGCAGATTCTTGAGCTTCTTTCATGTGTCATATTTTATACAGACCAATTTTATCTGTATTTAATGATGTTGTTCTCTGTTGTGTGTTTACTGTTTACTAAAATTCACACTGCTGCAGGATGGTTGACACGTGACACTGTAGAAGTGAGTCAACAGATGATGTGAAACACTGCTTGAATGCACAGTGATTATTCTAATACTAGATTTTACTTCATGAACAAAAAACAGGTATTTTGTCATTTAAAATATACTATATCTGTAGCTCAGGTGAAGCTGTTGGGCTGTTTATTGTAGGGTTGATGGGACGCTCTGTGTCTCCTTCTGTCCCTGAATTTATCACAGTGTACTCTGTGTTTAATAAAAAAGTAAGTCGATTTGGACAACAGCATCTGCCAAATGAATGTAAAGTACAAACAATAGTGTCTACTGTCTGTCGTTTTTTTCATATGCCTTAAAAACTACAGATTGATACAGCTTTTTGAAATAATTTGTTTTTATATTATCAGTCAACAAAGCATACTTTATGCCCTTTCAACATTTTTTTTTTTTTAAATTTTAAACCACTTTTCAGATGTTTCATTTATGTTCCACCTTCAAAGAGAAGCTGAATACCAGTAAATACCCAGTTTGGGTGTTCAGGTAATGCCTCATAACTGTAATAAGATGATGCAAAACTAAGATACAAGGTCACAATTTGAATATTTTTAAGTTTCCTAAATATATTTCCCTCAGCAGAACATCTTTAACCTCTTCATTTTCTTTCTCTGACTGTATAATTATAAAATTTGGAGGCCCTCATCATGATCCATGTCTATTTTAAACTGAACATCAGCTTTCAAACTGTACATGGCCTCTCCGTATCTACAAAAACATTCAGTTTGACCACACTGAGCTTTGTCAACATAAAATCATTCAGCATTCACCTCGACTTGCTCTGCTAACAAAGACTTTTGTAAAGAAAATACTGTTACAGCAGGAGAAGCTCTTCTCTGCTCCTGCACTGTAAGCATTCCACTTTGAAAAGATAATATTTGTCCCTCGAAAAAGTGAGGTCATTTGTAACGGCAGAGTCGATCTGCAACCGATCACGGGGAAGTTTTAGCAACATTCATCACCATATTCATTTATCATGGCGCTTGCTAAAGTGATCCATCAACACAAAGATCTGTTTGGCCCTCGATTGTTATTTCAGTTGATTACTACTAAATCAAGACCTGCTTCAGTTGGCAGATCTCTTCTTCTGTGGTGCTGATGACTGATTCTTCGACATCGCTACAGTAAATGGAATGAGAGCAGCTTCATTTGCAGTGTTTTTACAGCCAAGAATTATAGCAATGTTTTATTTAAATAGAAGCAGATACACCCTGTTATATAATATCACTCAGGGGGACAGTTCTGGTATTTCAGTCAAAGGTATACTTTAATAAAGGCATAGAAGTAGTTTTTAGTTTTTAAAGGAATAGTTTGACACTTTAGGAAATATGTTTGTTTGCTTTCTTCTGAGAGTTAGATGAGGAGATCGATTTCACTCTCATATCTTTATAATAAATATGAAGCCAGGAGATTAATTTAGCTTAGAATAAAGAGAAAACACAAGAATCCACCTTCCCACACCTTGAAAGCGCACTTAAACATGTTTTTTAATCTGTACAGAATCCGAAGTGTAAAAAAAGACAAGTTGCAGTCTTATGTGGGGTTATGTGCAGGACTATTTCTTGGACTGGAGCAGTGACTTCCTTCTTTATGCTATGATAAACTAACTGGTTCCTGGTTGTTGCTTCACATTTAGCGTGCTTAGATGATAGTGGTAGCAATCTTGTCATCTAACTCTCAACAAGAAGTGGATGTGTATATCCCAAAATGTCAAACTGTTCCTTAAAATATACTTACGAGTAAAAAGTAAATTGACTGTACAGTCTACATGTTACCACATGTTCTTCCTGTTATACTCACAGTGATACAAGGCATTATTGTTGTAGTGCCATCCCAGACCTCTACAGAGCTATCATGTTTCTCTTTAATGGTTTCTATATGTTTAGAAACCAGCTGTGGTCTTCATATCTACTCTGTGATATATATATGTTTACTAAATGAAGAGGGGATTAGACCACTTAGGATCACCCCTCTTCTTCTGTGTGTGAAGGGTTATACAAGTTCAACGCCAACACATAACAGCTCTGGATTAGGAGCCGCGACTCCCATATCTCCATCTGTTATCACTCTGCTGGTGAAGGCATGTTGGTGCGTCAGCCTTCCCCTACAGCAGCAGCACAGCTGTGTGTGGTATTCGGTGGGTGGTATTCAGTGTTCAGTGTATTCAGTATTCAGCCCGTAAATTCATGGATCAAGTGCACTGACTCCTGTCCACTACGGTATGTTACAATATAGTCACCCCTCCACCCCTTAACATCTCTGTAGTATTCAGCAGCCAGCTGCTGCAGCTCCCCGTGAACATCTGCTCTCACAGTTTCAGGGTTACTTAAAATGAGACCTGCCCTTAATGCTAAATTAACTCGACTGTTCTGTGCACCCCCCTTTCTCGAGGAATCCACAGAGGAATCTGAAACGCTGAAACACTCACTCTGAGCTTCAAGATGAGTCACCAACATCGCTACAGGCTAAATGCATTTTTCAGAATAATTTTGTAATTTCTACTTCTGTAGCTTGCGTGCAGCTGCTGCTGCTCCCTTGGCACAGTTTTGTATTACTGTAATGTATGTACACGAAACATTTCATCAGAGTTTGAATGCTCACTTGGAAATTAAAATTAAATGCTTTTGAATGACTTTCCAGGTTATGATATGACACAGGTCAAAATTTGATTTTAAACCTCCAGTAACTTGAGGAACAAGCTATAAACAGAACACCGACATCAGCTAATAAAGAAGGCAAACCTGTTAACAGTTTATAAATCCAGCTAAATGCTAAATGCTCCACTATGTTCACCAGCTAGTTGCAAACATCTGTCTGCTGTGTGGTGCTGTGCAGGTAAAGTACGGTGGGTTATTAGAGGGTTTTTTGCTATAAACAGCTGCCTGCTGCAACTGGAGGGGCGATAATTTGAGCGACCCCTTTCACATTACAGTATATATAGTCATTTGACCCATTGCTACTAAAAAAAATATTGATTAGTGCAGCTTTAAACAGTTAATTTAGATCATTCTTATCCATTTTAACATCTACTCCTTCTGGGGTCCACATTCTGTTAGGTAAAACATTTCCACATCCATAATCACAAAAATACTTAACAATACTAATGACAAAGCACTAAGACGAGGATTTTTCATGGTGGTATCACAGATTTGTCACAGAGACAATAAAGTGATTAATACAGCAGAATTGGATCTCCTGATCATAAATAATATATCACTTTTTCCCTCCAGATGTCTCAAGTCAAAAATAACAAAAGTTGACCAAAAAATAAATTGATAAATAACTGTAACAGACTAAAATAAAGCAGTTATGTTTTCAACTGTGAATACATTTGGTTGAAAGTTAACATGGCTGTTATAAGTATCACCATTACGGTTTAATTATGTAAACATGTCAGGACAAAGAAGACATATTGATGAATTTAGGTGCTGCGTGTTCTTTGAAGGCCAGACATTCATTTTAAAAGATCATTACAGCCTTAAATACATGAAGGCACCACTGTTACATGGACTCGACTTGCAGATGAGTTAATGTATGTTTTATAGGGGAGAGTTGTGAAGCAGCCAGCTGAAGATTTTTTTTTTTTTCTTCTTTTTTTTTGTTACAGCTGGCTTAAGTTTCACAGGCTCCAGCTGCACCGAAATTGAAAGTAAAAATACGGGTTAAGATTGGGTTACAACTGAGGCCAAATTCTGACCCAGACAGTATACATCTTTCAGCCAATAAGGCAGCCACTTTACAGGATTCATGGCCTTGTTTCTAGTTGTGAGCTTCAGAAAACAAAAAGGAAAACGCTGTCAAGGCAAGCATCAAAACTTCTCCAAGTACTCAAGTGACTTTGAGGTGAAACTTTTCCATTGACACTGCCCAAGGTTTATGTAACTTTGGAAGATCACATGCAGTCACGGACCACATTCTTTGCGTCTCCCTTTTATCTGTATGAGCCGAGCTGTAATGTCAGACCAGTAAATCACAGCCCGGTCTTTGTGTGTAGACTGAGACGTCCACCCAGCCCACAGCCGCCATAGCAGCCTACTTAAAGACCTTATTTATGCTCTATGCCTCGCTGCACACTTTTCCCAACACGGCCCATTAATCTGAAGAAGAACTGGAAGGAGCTGGCTCATAGGGGCGCATTATATCTCAAAACACTTTATCATCGCTGGAATATGTAAAGGAAAGTTCATAATCCTGAAAATAGAAGCCTTTATTTCTTCCTTGTTCGGTGTTACTTTCAACATTACGTAAATGAAACACACTCAATTCCAGTTAACAAAGGATGACGAATAGCCGTAGACATTTGAACAAATAAGCACACACAAAAAAAAATGCAGACAGTGGCCAGTTTTCACATTTTATTGGTGAGAAGCAAAGTGTTCACCCCTCTTTTCCCACTCTGCTTTATTTATTTCCAGCCGATTGTCTTTCTGCACCGTCTTTTACGGCTCTCCCAGCTTGTGTCTTTATGGAGCCACAGGAAAATACACTACGTCTCGCTTAATCATCAGTCAGCCGGTGGAGAGGAGCCATTTCTTCTGTGTGGTCCCCGCTGCAGCGTCTAAAAAACTCCACCGACGCTGCTGGAAAACAGTCATCTCTTTGGCCGTCACACTTCAGTGACACTCTGTTCGTCACAGTGCTGCGGCACATCACATGTCTGGCTCTAGACTTGGAAGTGCCGGACCCGAGATGTGGAGGCGTCCTGATGGTTTGTGTGTCATGAGAGAGGGGGTGTACAGGGTCAGCTGCGAGGTCACCGACAGCTTCATCCTAGCTTCAGTCAGAACACCTTTATAACGGCTGACTCTTTGTGATCTCTTTGTGTCTGTTGGATTTTTGAAGATATATTAGCTAAAACGTGTGCAGGTGTGTTTTAGCCACCAAGTGGAGGAGCTGCTGTACACATACCTTGCATGCTAAGCGCACACATTTAGAACATATATGTATTTGCCGTGCCAAAGGGTCGACATTTATCAAGCCGGCTACAATATGGACAAAGTCTGAAGGTGGCGTTGTTTGACTCTAACCCCAAATACAACTGCCTTTTCTTGCACGTACACCCATAACAAATCAGGCAATTTTTGGGCGTGTTAATACGGGTCCCGTATCCGGAACGCCTCCATCCAGTGATAAAAACGTGTTTTTTAGCAGATGTGACATGTGTGTAAAGATTGAGAGGGTGCCAGTTTCTTAATGGAATACCTTTAAAATATGATACCCAGTGTGGTGAAAGAAGCACTTGGTCTGTTTATGATTTTTAACAACTGACCATTGTCACCCTGTTCGTCTGATTACTCCTGCGCTGCTTTGTTGAAAAAAGAAAAAGAAAAGAGACAGGATGGTACCTTGATACTCCTTTCTTGGTATGAAAAGAGACGAACAGCAGTTGAGGCACTGAGGAAAGTAGCTTTGTGTTTCGAACGTTTGCACAAATATGAATAGATTAACATTTGCATTTCCATTTGTTTTGTGAATGTTGAAAACCAGATGATACATTTCAAGCTGTTTATATTATATTCCATTATATTTTGAGTTGTCATCTGGTGCCTGAGTTTTGTGTTTTCTTCTACATAAATAAAGACATTTCCATCATAAATTGATGCAGAAAAGACACAAATTGGTACATAAGAATTTACCAGAATGCAGGAAATGAAGTGTTTCAACACTGGGGGGGGGGGCTTGGGGGTCAGGGGGTTCTCCCCCAGGAAATGTTGAGCGTCAAACGAAACCCATGGCTACACCCATGGCTGTAAGTAATGATCATTTCCATTACTGATTTTTTTTTCTCAGTTAATCCTTTTATCGTTTGGTCCATGTAATGTCAGAAAACAGTAAACTAATGCCCATAATAATTTCTCAAAGCCTCTCAAAGATTTTTTTTAATCAAATATCATAGAAAACTAAGAAAACAAGCAAAAATTCACATTTAAGAGGCTGGAACCAATGAATTTTGGGGCATTTTTGCTTAAAAAATTGCTTAAAACAAATGATCTATTATCAAGATAGTTACAGTTGTCAGTCTTCTAATTGATCTGTATCAACCGATTGTTTCAGCTCCAGTCAGGACGTCCCAGAAATGTTTTAGCACTTTCAGTGAAATTTGGTAGAATCTCGACTGTGAGTCAAGGAGTAAGGGATTCATTTTTTCTTTTTAGTGTGGAACCAGAAGGGATTTACAGTATTTTTTTTAAAATCATTTTTACTTTTTATCTCACTACTGATCATTTATATAAAAGAAAAAATCTGGCACATGTATCGTATGTATGTCTGTCAATATGTTTATAATCTGATGCAGTTTAACATTTTCTAAAATTAAATGAACCCACTGAGGATTGTGCAGCTTTAGCAGACATGCACTCTTGGTGTTTTCCAGTTTTTTCTTGTTGAGGTCAAATCTCAATCTTGTGCAATCAATATTTTTTTTCCCCTGTTCTACTTTTTATTTCTTTTCTTTCTTTCTATTTTGGAAATTATACCAACAGCTATTGAATTTTTTTAACACACATTACCAACTGCACACAAGGTGAGACAAAATAGCAGGTGAAAGAAAACACCTACAACAATCACAGAGAAAAAATGTCACATGAGCAAAAATGCAAGAGCGGATATCTATAAAAACTAGAAAAAAAAATCAAGATGTGCTCTCAGTCGTTATACCCCTCCATGTGTGGCGTAGACCTGATCGTACAAAAAAAAAGCAACAAACTACGTGGAACTGGGATCCAGCGCTGATGTTTCACGGCAGCCAGAGAGCAGCTGAGTACATAAAAACCCTCCTGAAGATCTCCAAAACAATGACATTCCCCTCGGCGAGTGTTTAGTCTCTCCCTGCGCCGGCCCAAACTTATCTGTTCCCTCTCATCACTTGACCCAGAGGCAGTGGAGCCCATCTGGGTGTCGGCGAGGAGGCTGGACGTGCACGGTGTGTAGAGGGGGGTACCAGGTCGGGTGGCCTGACCCGGCCAAGAATTAATGCACCTGATCGTGAAATATTAAACATACAGTAAAAGGGATCATCTGGGCTTCTGCGTGTTTTAGTTCATTCACTAGAAATCATATAAACTTTGTGTTGTTGCTGAGCATTTTCTCAAGATTTCCACTGTCTTTTTAGATTTTTTGACGTCTCCCTCCACTTTCCAGGAAGCCATATTCTGTACTTTTGAATATGAACTCACAACAACATAAAGCTTGTTTGAAATAGGAAGTCCTTCACGGTGAAAAGCAAGCTTAGTTTTATTTATTTTTGTAAAGGTTACACTGTCATTGCACAGTAATCCATTTGAAGCATTTATTGAACTGGAAAGTCTTCCAGGATGGCATCTTGAAGTGGACAGTTTCTCTGCTGAAGCAACCTTTTTGATGCAGAAAGCTTTTAAATTATTTTTCTCTCGGGTTTTGATATTCTTTCAACAATTTTTCAGATGTTGGAGAGTTGTCACAAGTGTTGTTTGGTGGTAGTTTTGCTTTTTCTCTCCTTTTTCCTGAGTAAAAAAAGATATCAAGGTGTGAAATTTCTTTGATTTCAGAAAATCTTCATTTAAACATCTGGTTTTAGTCCATTTGGTTGAGACCTACAGGGTTAAAAATGGATCAGGGAGAAAAATCATAACAAAAAATACATAAATAAACCTTTCTCCAGTGATATTAGCCTCAGTAGACCAGGAGCAATGTGAACATGTTAGATTTTAAACCGTATGTAGGCCTCTCACGTGTTCTTTTGTCCAGCATTGCTAATGCTCTCTACGCCTAAAAACACAAACATTTAAGTGAAGCGACTTCATGGAGCATCACAGATTGATTTTATTTCACCGTGTTTAACTTTTCTTTAAATGAAACTTGCGTGTAATGTTGCAAACCTGAAATGTGTTGCCAGGTTTGACATCAGATCCAGACCTTGACTTGATTTTGAAATTTCACAGCCCAAACACCCAAAAGCACCGAGTGCACAGAGCGGCCTACATCGTGTGCAACATGATGCTTGTTTACATCAACTCACATTGTTTATATATGGCCTGCCACTTTGACAGGATTCCTACGTCGGGGTAAGGTGTGTGTGCGTGTGTGCGAGCATGTGTACGTGGAACAGGAGGCGTGTTTGTGAGTGTGCATTAATGTACGGTGTGTATGTTTATACAACAAGAACACTGTATATATGTACACCGCATGTATCCACTTAGGTCAAGTGTGTGTTTCCTTGAGTACTTGTACATAAAGTTTATCTGTGTGTATTCATGTAGTACTTGTGTATATGTGATGATATATGATGGACTCACTGCCATGTTTAAGTTTAAGACTTTTTGTCCCACAAAAGCAGTTAAAGTTACAAACTGTAATTTCGAATGACTTCCTAAGATTAATTTTGGCTTCAACAACAAAACTGTCTTTGTGTCCTCCTCGTGTTCGGTTGAACTTGTGGTTCCACATTCGATGGTACATTATTAACACTCAACAAGTCATTTGTAAACTCTGTAGACACGTCAACAGATTAAAGATCGACTGTAGAGATATTGAGCTGAAACAATGAGTCCATTAATCAATTTGTCAGTTGACAGAAAATTGATAAGCAACTATTTCGACCATCAAATAATAGTTTAAGTCACTTATACAATTACTAATTGCAAGGATTTAATACTTTTCTCTATTATCTTTTTTTTAAAACTGTTGATCAGACAAAACAAGCACCTTTAAGACATCAGATTGGGCTTTAGGAAATTGCGATGAGGATATTTTACTATTGTATCTCAGTTTATAGACCAAGAAAGCAATCAGTTAATTAACAGAATAGTCAGCTGAGTATTGAAAGTAAATGTTTGTTGCACCTTTACATGAATATCTTTGTATTTTACATTCCCAATAAATAGATGGATAAATGTCTCTGGAAAACTAAAAGTCCAGCCTCAGAAGTTGATAATGATTGCAGTCAAACAGAGAATTACAGCATCTTTCTCTATGAAACAAAACAAAATCACTTGCACTCAAAAATGAATGCTTGCACACATATAGCAGCAACACTCAAACGTCATCTTGTGCTTCCAGCCTGTTTAAAGAGAAATATTGTCATTGTCAAGTTTTAAAAGAAAACTGCTGTTTTATATTTTTAATGTACATGTGATTTTTATGGTTTATGTCACTTTATGACTTTGTGGGCTTTAAATCCAACGTCAAAAATTGCATTCTTTGAACAACTTACTCTCTTGGAAAATTTGGAAATACGTGATTTTTACATCACAACAACATGATAAAGAAAACATAAAATACAGTGAAATCTTGGCTCAAGGGTAAGTTTTTGGTACAAATATTTAGATATATTAGAGCAAACTAGAGGACTAGAGTCTACTTAAGTGCACAACTACTACATCTTCCTCAAAGATTTTTATCTCGTCCTCGTCCTTAGCTCTGGTCTGACTTTAGGTGTGAAATCTAAGTGTAAGAAACTTTCCAAACTGAAGCCTCTGGGTTTTTGCCAGGCCCCTCTGTCTCCATCTCTTGTCTCCACAGTCTGTCCCTGTAATCTGGAGGCATTGTGCTGATGTGAAAAGGCAGTTGTTGTTTCTTGCCGGCCAGCCTGGCGTCCCCCTGCCTCTCCCATACATCGCGGAGCTGTTCCAGGAGGCTGTTTATGTGTTGAGTGCAGCACTCCGTGGAGCTTAGGGCCTAATGGAGTGTGAGAGAGGGGCCTGGGCTTCTTCAGCTTGTGTTCAGCTGTACAAACATGCTGCCACACCGGGGCTCTCGCTCTCTCTTTCTCTGCCTGACTCACTATTCCACCTTTCCTCCTGTCTGTCTGTCTGTCTCCTTCATTCACAATCTGTCACATCACTGGAACTTTCTTTCTTTCTCTCTTTTTCTCTCCCTTTCTCTTTGCTGTGTATTTCTGTCACTATGTTCTATCACTCATGCAGTTTGAAGGAAAGCAAGGTAAAAACCGAAAAAAGTAGCATGAAAGTCAGGCTGGCTTTTCTCCCGACATGCTTCTTTACGAGTGTCAAGATGTTTACCAAAGTAAAGGAGCGGAGAATTGGGCAGCGTTGCTGTTTGTTTGGAGGGGTGTGTTGTCTATTTTTACACCAGAATGACTGATATGAATGATGGAAAAGCAGGAGAAAAAAATTAAGTATGGCTGCAACAATTGATTATTTTTATTTTTTATTAGTTTTGTTTTATTGATTTAATTCATTTATGCAAGGATTTTCTGGAGCAGCTCTGTCCTCCACACTCATACATACTTTGACCTGGAAGGTATCCAGCACAAACTGTCTTATCTGTCGGCCAATGAGCAGCTGCAGTCCCGTGGTTATGTGCCTTGCTTAAGGACACCTCAACAGTCACTACAAGAGAAGGGCGAGCGCCACTCTTGTATCGTTTCTTTATCTGGCTTTTCCAGGGATTGTACTGATTGTCTTTTGGTCACAAGCTCGCTTCTCTGACCTCCAGGATCATCTTAAAAATGATGAGGATGATTTTGCTTTAATTAAAACATGAATGTCTAACACATGCTACAAGACCAACAAGTCCTCCACATTAAATGACCAAAGAACGACCCATTGCAGCGTAATATGCCGCTTTCCAAAACCGTTATAAACAATCATGTTCTATGATGTGACAATGCTGTGGTTGAGGTCTGGTGAGGTTTAGGTACAAAAACCACTTGTTTAGGGAAAGATCATGGTTTTCGTTAAAATGTTCACTTTAAATGTGGTTAGTATTACCTTAAAGTTAGGCAACCGTCGTCATCATGGCAACAGTAAACACCATGTTACGGTTTTTAAAAAAATGTCCCGACTTGAGGTAGGAAAAGGGAAGCGAACAGTGGTCTCCTGCAGGTAAGTCCACTTCTTGCCACATTTTGCAATCTAACTAAATATCCAGCCAACCTGCCTCCTCCTGATGAGGAAGTCACTTTATATAGACGTCATCTGAACTTTGTCACTTCTCCCGGGTCATAATTACTACGGCCGCTAGATGGTGTCTCTTATTGAAACTTAACTATAGGTGGTTTTTTGGCGACAGAATTTACAACCTGTAGAGTTGTTTTTCTTGGGAGGACGGGCTTTACAAGACGTCCAAGGGTTTTGTCTTTGTTAGCACAGATAACCAATATATAAATTTCATTACAGATCAAATCTAATTTATTGAGTCCATTGTGAATACATCGCAGAGAGCTTATTTTGAAAGACTCACCTTAATAATACAATAACAAAAAGTGAGTTACAGAGTTTCATTAATTTATCTCAAATTATAGTTTAGATCTTAAGGGAAAACTCTTCTCATCTTTTACTACCTAGATCCAGATGAGATCTGGAGAGGCTGTATGCAACTCCAGACATCACGTTGATTTCCTTTAACCATGATGACAATCCTTCATGCTTTCACTAACCAAGTGGTATTATTCGTCTAAACTTAATCATACCGTGGCCTTGTGCATCCCTCAGGATAAAATATGACATTACTGGTAGCTCTTGCTTGCCAGTAGTGAAGCTTTAGACTTTTAGTTAATTTGTTTATTTTTCTAAAAGATGAAGATATCCTGTGCACAGCAGTGCCTCTCTCATGGGTGCCAGCTGATGCAGGGCAAATTACAGAAAGTCAAAAAAGTATTCCAGCACAAACCAGGATACAAGGATAGACACTATTTTATTAGGGGATTACATTAAAAAACAAAACTACTGAACTACGCGTTTCACACGTTGCTTCATCAGATTGGCTCTGTCTGTGCGACTTTATTTATTTATCTCCTGAGCTTGCTTGTATGTTTTCATTGTGAGGATGCCTGCGTGTTTGTGGTCTGTGTATGTTTATACTGCATCATTATATTCAGACAATGTAGTATGTGTTCTTCAGAGCAAAAATGTGACTGTGAGGAAAAAAACGATTGAATGTAGATGTAATTCACTGTCTTTCATGATCCTAAAGCAGCAGGACCGATGGACCAGTAGGTAGAAAGACCATATTGTAACTGTAAGCTTGCAGGTTTTAATTGGTGCAACAGTCAGTTTGTCCATTAAGAGCTGAGTCTGAATGTTTTTCTCCTGTTCAATGTTTCAGTCTGGGTCGTATGCAAAGCTCAAAACACACACAGCAGAGGCTTAAACAGTAATACATCAATTTTAATGAATGAAACTGAGAGTGAATGACAGGCCGCCTGCATGAGCAGGAAGTAGGTCTCAGGCATCACTAAGTCCCCACTTGATGACCTCATAGGTGTTTACGAGCCACTGTACATGAAGAGTCCGTGCCTTATGGCCCCCTCCGTAACATCTTCCATGTCCTGCACTCTGTCCTGCCCCGCAGCATTAACGGACCGTGTCATGATTAATTGTTGCATCATTATCCGCCATCCGTCGCCAAAACCCTGCTGACACACACACCGCCTTTCCCAGAAGTCTCTGCTCTGGAGTGAGCGTGGGTCTGCGGAGTGGAAATCTCCAAGGTTGTGGCTCACCGTTCTCCAAAGTACAAGCACCTGAAAAAATAAGCTAGCCTCCGCTGGCTTGTCCAAGTGGAGTTAAATATAGATGTAATATCCCTCCCTTTCAGCTGAATCCAAACAAATTAAAGATGTCTTTCTTACAGGATGGTTACCACAGAGAGTGATCGTAAAAAAGGAGGGAAATATGCAGAGTGCAGGCATGATGGCCCATAATGCACAGACACTAATTTGAAATAAAGCCGTTAATAACGCTTTTATGACAGATTAATTCTGTCATTAATTAGTTTGGGCACATTTAGAGCTGCTGCTGCGATTGGCAGTCTGAAAGCTGTTGGACTAGTAGAGCAGGTTTCTTTTAAGCACTTAGTGGGTAACAGAGGGAGCCGGGGCTCAGATGTGGCCAAACTGGGCAAAGTGGAGTCCTGGTGAGTTCAGGAAAATCTCCCAGTGTCTCAGTAAATGGACAGAAAACAGAAACACACGGAGGGATTTCTCAATAATCTGGCAATCTCTAAATACAGAGCAGAGACATTTTAACATCCACAGTGATTTGGCATCTACTTAGATCTGTGTTTTCATGTCAGGCAGAAACCAAAAGCATGCAAACTTCTGTAATTACTCCTACAACTTGAAGCAGTAGTTCAACATCTTGAGAAATATGCTTATTCGCTTTCTTGCTGAGAATTAGAGGAGTAGATGATACTGTAAGGGTCAGTTTATGCTTGATCAACCGTGTTAATAGTTGTTCTGAACGGCCAAACTCAAAGTTAAAGTGAAAAGTCGTCAGTCTTAAAGAGGGGGGGGGCAGACAAATATGAGAATAACAATGTATATTTTCCCAGTGTCTGCTGGATTGTTGCACTCGGTTGCACAGATGAAAAGAAAACTAAAGTGAGAAGTTCAAACCTTGGCTCTTTCCTCACCTCCACACAGCTGGCCAATCACTGTGTGAAGTAGGTGTGAATGTCGGCTCGTCAGTTTGGGAAAGTTACAGAAATGGTTGGACACAATCCCCCCCACCAATCGGACGTCAGAGAGGTGTTTGGGGAGGAGGGGATTTCTGAAGTTATCTGACCTTCCGACAAGCAGTTTTGACGGAGTATACTGGCCGCTTAAAGCTACAGGCGGGAAACGGTTAGCTTAGCATGAAGACTTGAAACTGCTCACCTGGCTCTGTTCAAATGTAACAAAGTTCACCTACCAGAACCTCTAAAGTTATACTGTAGACACATTATTTCTTGTTTTTATAATCGAACAAAAAACAAAGGGTAAAAATAACAAGTTGCAGTTTTACGATGAACTGGAAACGTGCGGGACTAATTCCTGGCCAGGAACAGTAACTTCCTGCCGTCTTGTCCTCGCCAGGCAACCAGAGGAGACTTTAAGAAATTAATGCTCCAGGTCAAGAAATAGTCTGGGATATAACCCCCCCACAAATCGTGTCTTGTCAGCTTTTGCACAGATTAAACAAACAAACAATATAACATGTTAGCAAGTGAGCTTTAGAGGTTTAGAGCCAGACTAGCTGTTTCTCCTTGTTACCAGTCTTTATGCTAAGTTAATCTTACTATCTGCTGGCTGTATAGCTTCTTATTTACCATACAGACATGAGTAGTATCGCTCTTCTAACTCTTGACAAGTAAGAGAGTAAGCGCATTTCCCAAAATGTCTAGCTATTCCTTTAATGTTCTTGGTAACATAGAGCATATTGGTCATATTATTTCCCAAATCTCACAGTTAAAATTATAATATCTTATTAAACACTAAACTAAAACAAATCTATGAAATTATTATTTTCAACACATTCATCAAAATCTTCATCAAAATTAACCAAAAGACTTGACTTCCAACTGTGCATGTAAATGTGGTCGAAAAGCTGCAGTAAAACACCTGTTGTCTGACTTTTATTTGGTCAATCTTTTCTCCACATGCCCCTCCACCCGCAGTAAAAGTGCTTCTGTAATAATTGCAGGACCAGCTCGGTGACCAAAGCGCACGGATTCCCTTCGTTGACAGATTCACTGCTTCATAATGATGCATTACAAAGAAAAACACGTTTGAAGTTCCATTAATCCTACATGTGTGCGTGCGTCATGTAGAGCAATCACATGCAGAAATGTATTTCACTCCCAATAGAGCTCACAATGGAGCATTTTTATGGTGCTTGTTACATATTTTCCATTTTACATGTCCCCTCCATTTCTCAAACTTCATTACATCTTCATCGACATGTTTTTGCCCTGGCTGCAAATGAAACAGCAGGAGCTGAAAGTAATGATTTGTGAAATGAAATTTGATTCACCATATCACTGCTTTAAAAGTTTTATGAACTCATATAACCACTGTGTTCCTAAACTGAGGCCGTGTAGCAGTTATAAAAACAAGACATGTCTGTTTGTCAGAGAATGACGTAAGAATAAATTACATGTATGAATGCAGTAAACAGTAGTAATACTCTTTGACGCTACGTACATGCAGTCAACCTGCATAACACTGAATTGTTCCTATGTAGAGTGAGAAAATTACCCTGTTTATTAAGATAAATAAGCCATTTTAAAAAAACAATGGGATTATGTTGTGTTTGTTAGCTCCTAAAAAGATGATGCAACCTGAAATTTATTTTATTTCAGGTTTATTTTGCTTCACTCAAATAGTGCACAAAAAGAATCAGAGTTAAAATATAATATATATAAAAAAAAACCTTAATACATAAATGATAGAATTTCAAAAGTAGAAAGTAAAATAAAATCTGCTGGTGTAAGAAGTGTCTTTCCAATCTTTCCACCACAAGCTCAGTCTTTGTGGCTCAACTGGAGACTTTTCTCCAGTCGCCTGGTGTGTTGCCACTTAAACCCATTTGCAGAAGTCATATTCTGCTCAATTTAAGTCAGGAGATTTCTCCCCTTCTCGTGAGACAGATGGCTGAAAACAACTCACCAAGTCAAACGCGGATCAACGCTGTCTCTCTCTGAGAAAGATCTCTGTCGGGGTTTAAGTGATGCGAGCTGAACAGAGAGAGCTGAGCTGCTTCACAACACAGAGAAGAAGAAGAAGCTAAAAAGGGTTGCTTGTTTTCAGAGAGGCAAACCTAAGAAATTGTTTAATAGTGATAAAACAATCAAATAAAATAGAGAGCTGCAGTTGATTCAGTCTCAATTCATTAAAAAGTGCAAGAATTCCAATCTTAAATTATTGTGGAATTATATTTTTAAAAGCTTCTTGACAATATAATAAATATTATTAAACTATCACATAAAAAATACAGTAATATGGAAACAAATACGTTGAGGTTCTTGCATGAAACCTCCATCTTTGCTCCTCCTCACCATCTTTGGACTACAATGCTCGGTACATGTGTGAGACAGCGACCAAGTGGGTGAAACTGGAGCCTGGACGTAAAAGAATGTGTAAAACGCTTAACACATGGCCCGTTAATGCCAGCTTGCTGCGCAGGATGTAAGGGTCATCAGTATTTCTAAGACAACAGGACCCCTGTCACACCGGGCGCTGGGGCGGCAGCATTGTTTAAAACAGATCTGGGAACACACACTTAGAGGAGGCTTTCTTTTTCCCCTCAGTGACTAAGTTTTATTAAGAGGATGCACCTGACATAATCACAGTTTGAACAACCTGCATAGATAATTACGAAATATCTCTGCATATGTGCTTCATGCTGTGTTCGGAAAGTTGAATCCAGACAAAATAAAAATGATAAAATATCAATTATTGACATAAAAAGAATCCAGAAAAATGTGCAGTCTTCTTATTACTGAGGAAATAGTTATAAACTGGATCTCCGACTACCAGGGACGCTGATTCTGAGAGGAGATGTCGATACTGTGTTGAATTTTTTAATAAACTTTTTCAAGGCTGTAATCATCACAAATGAAATTTTGCTCATCTTTGCTGTGTTGGGGGGACAGATATCTCAAAATCTGAACAAATAAAACCAAAACTATCGGCCTGGTTACTGTATGTAAAAAGTATTCAGGTCCTTTACAGAAGTAAAAGTACCTGTGCAACAGTGTGAAAATAGTACAAGTAAAAATCCTGAATTCAAAATGATAAAATACAACTTCAATATATCAGCAAAATGTACTTAAAGAATCAAAGTATAAAAGCACTCATTCTGCAGAATAACTAGCCTATAAATATTTTTATGTTATTATTTATTACATTATTAGATTGTTAATACTGATGCAGCAATGTAAAAGTAGTATTTTATTGTTGGAGATACTTTTTACTACTTTATATGCAGTTTTGTTAATTAAATCTATATCACTGATTTGTGTTTTATAACCTCATCACGTGCTTTTTATGTCAAATCTTGTTTCCCTGTGAAATGTAGAGGAGTAGTAGTGTAAAGTAAAGTAAAGTAAGAGTCCCTCAGATTTAGTATTTTAGCACCATACTCCTGCTACCACCAGTGACTGGAGGTAAGTGAGAAAGTAAATCTAATTAATTTATGTTTTAGTAATTTGGATGAACTGAGCCTTTTAAATACAACATATTGGGATACAATCAAGGTCAAACTATGGCACATGTACAGTGTTTCTGCCAAAATTCAGAGATTTGTGTGGTTACATTTACTATCAACGGGGGAAAGAAATATTCTGTTTGTATTTTTTCTTCACCTCTTTAACTCTGACTTGTTCGTGTAACATTCACACATTTCAAACTCTCGCACTCGTTCAGATCCCTCCTGGAAAAGATCATCAGCTACTGTACTGTATATCATCCACAGTGTACAATGTAAAAGCCTCCAGAAGAGGGCACTCTGCCTCTGTTTATACTCCCTCAGCTTTAACAGAGCTCTCCTTCACGCCCGACAAGAGACCCTCAGTGTGACAAGTTTACATAGACCATCTGCAGACCTCCCTACCGCCATAAAAACACTAATCACAAGGTCATAAAATGTGACTCCATAACGACACCCAGAATGCAGCGAGGGGAGGCTGCAGTGTAGTCCAGCAAGTAACTGTAGTAGTGCATGAATGTGGTTATTGATTTAGTTATTAATATCAATTATAAATCAGTCTTAAAGCTATTTCAGGCAGCTTTGCAAGTTGGTAGTGAGATGTAACTTCTTAAAATAGTTTGAAGTTGAATACCTGCTTTACATGTCAGGATTGGGTAACACCAGCTGTTTATTCAGAGTATGAGGTTCTAGTAGCAACAAGCTAGTTTCAAACAAGTGATTTACTAAACCAGTTTGCACCAGTAAAACTTAATAAATGTCTAAGCTCATAAAGACTGTAGTAATATGTAAATCAGTTGCTGGGAAACATCTGTAGCACCGTCCAATCAAAGCAATTAACAGTGTAAACATTGAATTACTTTAGTTTCACAAGCTGTAACATAACTTCTAAAAATAACAGTTTAAGGGTCGAAGCAAAATACTGTATTAAACTGAACTGCCTGTCGTTATAAAACAAAGTCATATCTAATGTAAATGTAGATATGACTCTGTGTGTATTTATATCTGCATACATACATTTAATGTATGGCGTTAGCAGTTTATAATGAGAGGAAAATATATAATTACGCTAATCTATCCTACGTTATTTGGTGATCTAGTTATTCGCATAATGTTTGTAATTTAAAGTCAGGGTGTTTGTGAGAAATATTCTCAGTTTACATCATTAATAAACAGCATTTTGATGAAGTGTTGGGTCAAACGTGTCTTTTACTCGTCGCTCTGAACAGGTAATATATTAGCAAGCTAATGTTAGCTTTGTCAGTTAGCTAAGCAACAGTTACACCTGGCTGCTAGTAATTGTATGTGTTTAGTAACAGCTCATCTTTATAAAATAAGTCATTTTGATTTATTTATGCGTAAATCTCCATTTAGGAAACACTTGTATGTAAGTTTGAACTTTGAACTAGCTGGTAATCAGGGATGTAATTTACTGTAATTTGATTTTAAAAAGCAGTTTACTGGCTTCTGTTTAGGAGGCAGGTTGTGGTTCAGTTTTAAGCTGTTATTCAGTACTTCTGTGGTTGGAAACATTTTCATACTCAACACAAGAATTTAGACAAAAAGGATGAATCAGATGGTACATGGTTACTTCTTTAAGGGGGATTTGGTGACTTTGGCTGATAAGACAGGAATATTTTTTTATGTTTGTCTTCCTACTTGTCGCTAGCACAGCTTTAACAATACAGTTTGTGAAACAAGCACTATTGGAGTTTGAAAAAAATATTTCTTGGAAATTTTTAAAAGCGTGACCTCAACATCTCCCTGTACGCCTGATCTCTTCCTCTCTTTTTCCTCAGTCTTTCAAAAGGAGAAAGCTACAGGAGACCAGTTGATGGACAACCACCGCAGAGCCAAAATTTATTTCAACAACAAGCTGACACATTATGGGAAATCAAACATGGTGGGATATTATCACGGTGAAATCACTGTATACCACCCACTTTGTTCACATGCACAGCAGGGGAGAGAAAGAGACAGAGAAAGAAGGAGGAGAAGCTTTCTGATGGTTTGTTTGGAAGCGAGGGCGCTTGGCTCATCAGCAGGCCCCAGAAAACTCAGCGGGCCGGTGAACGGGCACTTGTCATCTGGAGTGTGAGGCAGCTGGGGTTATCCTCAGAGACACGGTGAGGTGAAGTGGGTGACCATGTTTGAGGTCCGCCCAGCTGTTATTGCCCCTAATATTCAACAGATGTCTGGGAGCTCGGCCCGCTAAGTCCTCGCACATGCCGGAGCAGGGAAATCAAAGCAAAGACCCAGCAGCCGGCTGAGCACCACGACTTACACACACAGCTGAGGGTGCACACACTCAAACGGCACTGTGTGCATTAAATCACCCTCATTAACCATTTAGTGAAATGATCAAGGCAATTAAGATCATTCTTGATTGTTCAGTATGCTTTGACACTCTGACTTCTGCAAAAAAAACAACTGTTGAGATTTGTGTTGTCTCTATTCATCTTGTGGGGCTGAAATTTATTCACCTTTAAACTTAAGATGCATATATTTAATAGCCAATAATGTCAATTTTGGTTCATTTTAACAGTGTTTGTTGAGATGTTGCTCCATTTCAAGAGCAGATAAGTTTCTAGTTGAAGCTTGAGTGACTACTTTCATGCAAATGATACTCTCCTGAGCCCTACATCTTATCAAATCATCTCCAAAACATTCACCTTAAATATGTTTGAGATGGCAGTGTCCCTTATGAAAATATTTGTTACACTTTGCCTGTTTATCGTCCTTAAAATATCGCCCCTGTTCTAATCATGTCAAACCCCCTTCTCAGGGAGAAACCCTACGCTTTCAAACATGCGAGCGAAAATCAAGTTAAATAAAAAGCACCACTGTGTTCAAGCACATAATCCATGCAGAGGCTCTCGTTTGAGGGCGAAAATAAGAAAGTGGAGAGTTGCTTTGCTCCAAGTGGTCACAAGGGGGTTGAGCGTTTCGAGCCCCGGCTCACGCGGCTCGCTTACTTTGGAGAGCGCTTCAGGGAAGGCAACATTAGATATAATGAAACATTCACTGACCAGCCCTCTTTCCAGCCTCCTCTCTCGTTCGCTTCCATAGAGGATATTCTGACTGAATCCTTTCTACAAGTTGTTATAATGTCCAGCTCAGACCATACCAAAGCAACATGGAATGATTAGAGAAGAAAAACACTTGACTTGATCACTCCTTTTCTTTGTTTTGGTCCTCCAAGTAGAGGAAAAGCTGAACATTTTGACTTGGAAATTACAGTAAAAGTTTTTTTAAAAAAGTGAAGAAATTCCGGTAAATTTTTGCTTTTGTTTCATTGAAGTATGCCGACACTTACCATGTATGCTATAGTAGTGAGAAAACTGCTCTTTCTGCATAATTCACCTTTATTACTTTTATTACAGTGGATAACAGTAATTCATGAGGTGTTGAGACTTTTAAATGCCTCATGGACCCCCGAAAAAGGTAAAAAAACAGGAAGCTCAAAAAAAAAACAACCTAAAATGATTTTACAGTGTAAATGATACATCTGTTTTTGACAACACAGAAAAGGATAATGTGCATTAAAGTTGATTAAAAACAGAGTAGAATGACTATTTCATTTTCTGTTTTGTGGCCTCTGAGTTGGTTAGCACTTGCCGCAACATATTTTTGCATGGAAAGGGGAAGTATAGAATTTCATGATGCTGAATTACTGCAGGAGAAGAAGTTCACATGTGATGTTTTTCCTTTTTTTTACCCCCTCCCCCCCCCTCCCCCTCCTCAATTAATGCCGTTTCCTTGGTTTCCGTTGTGGTGCTGCATATGTCCCACACTTGGCCACAGCGCCGGCCGTGGAGACACTCCCAAGTATATAAATTCACTTACTCGCTCTGAGACACATTGATTCGTACCCAAATATCCAGTCGACTGTGAAATAGATAGACTCCACAAATCAAGCCCGGCTCATAACGAGCATTTCTTGCCATCTAAAGAATATATTCATGATTTGGGGACCTTTTATGAGGAAGGTGATGGCAGATTGACACCAGATGTGTCATAAATTATCAGTAGAGAGATGCCAAGCTAAACAGTCCAGCATAAATATACAGTAACTCCAAATATACTGGTCGCTTCAAATTCAAATACTGCTCGTCTGTTTAAGTCTATTTCAAACTCCTGTGACGTCTTTGAATATTCTTAGAACGAATTGGACACATACATACAAATAACATGTTAATTTGTCATTTGATATCACTTAATTAATTTTAATTTTACTGTTTACAGTAGTAGGTTTTCCTCATTTAAACACTGGTACTAATCGCATAATTAGAATTATTAAAACTTTATGACAGAATTTTTAAAATATATAAATCATTTGTAGTTGAGCCATTTTAGACTTTGTTTCAGTAGAATATTTAATATTTACATTATTGTTTTTATACTGATGTATTTCAGTCATACTGTATCTTATATTTACAGTATAACACCTACTGCACATTTTGACTTTTGATTTATTTTCATCATTCATAACTATTTTGACAATTAATCAACAATCAATTAATCACAGCCACTTTTCAAACAAAGATGCCAAACATTTGATGCTTCCAGCCTCTGAAGTGTGATGATTTGATGCTTTTCTTAGTTTTACATGATTGTAACTGAATATATTTGAGTTTGTACAGTTGGCCGGACAAACCAAGCAATTTGAAGAGGTCACTTTAGGATCTGGGAAATTTTAATCTGCATTTTTCACAATTTTCTGAAGTGATTAATCAGTTAATTGAGATTAACAGAGAGTGAAAATAATAATCATTAGTTGTAGCCCTAAAAATGACCCTATTGAATTTGAATGAGAATTTACATTTTAAAAATATGAAAAAGTGTTGTTGAGACCAATAAAATCTGCTAATGAATAACACATAATTATCTGTATAAGCATTAATATAAACAAAATTAAACAGTTGAGGAATAATAAATCTTCACAAGCAGCAGAATCAGTTTTCAAGCCTCTTTAAATTTTGGATAAATTCATAAATTTACTCTGACATTTAATTTCTTTCTTCATGTATGAAGGTGAAACTATCTCAGATTTTTTTTTTCATTCCATTTTCAGTCTCAATTTGTTGCTGCTTTGATCCTGAAAATATTAATATAATCTGTACATAAAGTAGCTAATGACTGGGGGTAAATTTAAAGTGACAACCTGAATGACTGCATACAGATCCAAGCTACTCGCTCCTGCAAATAAAGTAGGTAAATAGTTTCGAAGCGAGGTTGTTAATTTTGCGACGGCCATATCTGAACCTTTGCATTACGATCACACAAGACCTGGTCATTCAATTTGAATAATCCCTCTGACTGACCCCACGGCTTCTGAACACAGTTTCTATGTGCAGCGGCACCAATGACGTCTCCCAACAAGAACGTATCCCCCTAGTTAGAGTGCCAGACACTGGGCAGTGTAAGTGAGTGTGAACGTAAATAAACCCCATTATACCAGCCATCTCCTCGGCTCCTGTCACACACTCGAGGTAAACACAGAGCTTCCTGCAAAATACTTCTGGTGCTCTTGCAATTAGATCAGCCACAACAGCACTAAATCTTACCGGCTCCGTTGCAAATGGCGATGAAAACAAAGATGTCCAATCACATGCTGCAGAGAGTAACCAGCAGTGAAAAGGTCAATTAATAAAATGTATCTGAAATATTTGTCTAAATACCAACAGAGCCTCACTGGGAATGGACATAACCAGGCTAAGAACCATGCAAAGTGGTCGGCGTGACCTAATGAAATGTGACAAACTGTTTCCACACAAACACCAAGGTGTTCCTACCGACACACACGCATGCTATTGACGTGACCATTAGGTCATTCAACACACCAGAGGAATTCCAGTACGGATCTGAGGGGATTTCTGTGAGGAAAAAAAACAATCTTTACATGCAAAAATACCAAAAATATCCATAAGATTTTTATAAACATTTTTACAAAGTAACTCTTACCTCTGTAACCCTTGAATCCTAGAAATTGCGTCTGCCCAGATTATATTTTTTATCAACATAATGGTGAAAATTTGTGAATTAATATATCATGCAAGTTGCAATATGTTGAGAGTGATCATTTCCATTTCCCCCGCAATATCTGCTCTTTTAAAACAATATCCACTCACACAGTAGCAACCAAAGTAGAGCTGCAACTAAAACGGTTTTCTAAAGCTCAAGTTAACGTCTTCACGTGTCTTGTTTTGTCCCAACTAACAGTCCACAACCCAAAGATTTTCAGTTTACTGTCATAGAGGCCTAAAGAAACCAGAAAATACTCACATTTTAGAGGCTGGAATCAGAGAATTTGGACTTTTTTTTCCTCTAAAAATGACTCAAACGATTAATTGACTATCAAAATAGTTGGCAATTAATTGATTAATCGACTAATAGTTGCAGCTCTAAACAAAAACAAAATGAACTTTTTATGGTTATGTTCAGGCACTGACAGCACTTAAGATTAGGAAAAAATTGCAGCACAATTCAACCAAACCCACAATCCTCACCTAACATCAACCAGAGTGTTTTTATTTCTTAAAC
Source organism: Thunnus maccoyii (assembly GCF_910596095.1). Taxonomy (NCBI): domain Eukaryota; kingdom Metazoa; phylum Chordata; class Actinopteri; order Scombriformes; family Scombridae; genus Thunnus; species Thunnus maccoyii. The sequence goes on from NC_056540.1 coordinate 23,830,364, forward strand.
CTATCAACGGATTTGAGGATTTGAAACTCTGTTATCAAAGTCCTGCACTCTGAATGCAAATTATCCACCTCGACCACCTCCGTACACCTTTTGTGCGCCACACGAACAAAGAACTGTATTCCACAGAAAAACTAACATAATCTAGTCAGCAGTTACTTTGCCATCAAAGCGTAACAGGCAAAACAAATTAGTATTACAAATCAGCATAATCTCTGTGGAAAAAGGGTTGACCTCTGGCAATGTGCCTAACAGTTTTTACTGGGTAACATTTTTTAAGTGTATCGTCCTCAAATGTGTGCACTAAATCCAATTAGCCCTCATTTGCGCTGTGACATTGGCGGCAAAACAACCTAAGGAGGTTTTGACAATCCAGTACACAGTGTGAGAGCACGCACGAGTGTGCAGAGCAGTGGAGGAGATTCTTGTGGTAGCTGGTTATTCTATGAAGACAGCAGCTCTGACAGGACCACCTAGGCCTTCTGTTTATTGTTTGAGAAAGTGTTTTGGTGGACAGAAGCCGGGCACTGCTCTTAAAGATGTCGCAAGTAACCGATTGAGGCAGATCTGGAGTGAGGGAGGAAGGGGTGACAGTGAAAACGAAAGAGGATGGGGTGCATGTGAGAGAAGAGAGGAATGACTTTTAGGGGGTTTCAGGGGTTGAGGGGGTTGGTTGTGTTTCAGGCCAAAAGGGCGCATGGGAGCCGTGGCCTGAGGATGGATCCCAGCCGACCCCCTCCTAGGTGTCAATGTTATGACATGTGTACCGCTCCACTGTTTTCTCTCACAACAAGAGCACTTCATCTTCCAGGGTGGCCGGCCTCATAAAAAAAGCTTGATTTACATGCTGGGGATCAGACCGTCCACCTTCTCCTCTTCCTGTTGCACTTACGCTTCACTTCCTGTGGGCCTGGGCCCGACCGTCAGGGGTGATAAATAATCTCAGAATGGAGTGGGGAAAAGCTGAATTCCCATTCCGATGTACACCCAAAAGAGGAACGCCTTTTTTTTTTTTGCATGCTTGACATCATAAACATTTCAGTGTTACACGGAGGGTTAATGTAGGAGATAATCGCCCCTTTTGGAGAACAATTGGAATGTTTTGTCAGTTCTGCTTTGTTTTATCTACCATGACTGTTCCTCAGATGTAAATCACGATGAGTACATTGTTAATGTAATGACTCGCGCTAAAAAAGCAGGCTCGCTTGATGTGGAATCAGAGCAACATGCCCAGAACAAATACAACATGGTCGGGATTCTGGATGTCCTTTCTCTCCTCGCACGGAGTGGAAAACTGCATATGGAAAACATGATGTCGGTTAATAAATGTCATACGCTGTCTTCAGACTGAAGACGACTGCGGTTGTTGGCGAGGTTTTAGGACATGATATTCATTGTCATGTGCAATGAGTCATCAGTATCCATTCAGATTTATACTGCTCTGCACAATGTCTGAATGTTTTAAGATATTCAAAATGTGTCCTACATTTGTCATGATTAAAATCATGTCTGCTGGGCAGTGAATGTATGAATGTGACATATTAAGTTTCCCCTGATGTATGTCATATAAAATTTGTTTATCCCTTTTAAAACAACATATTATAACTGTTCCAAAATGACTCATGTGAACATTTTCTGATCTGTCACCCTTATGGTTAAGGTTTGGTTAAGTTTAGGCAATTAAAACTACTTGTTTAAAGTTAGAGGACGATCGCCCTCATGGTTAAAAGAAACCAATGCTGACTGATGGTAAAAGATGTGAAGACCACAGTTTCCAGTGTCGTAGTCAAACCCTTTGTTCTCCCAACCATCAATCCCACGTAGGAAGTCTTGTGTCACTATAATAACGTCACGCTATTTCCTTCTTTGCTACTGAAAGAGAACAGTCATCACTATTTACACAACTACAGAACACCTACTAAATGGACCTTGTGGTGAGATTATTTTGTCAACTGTTGTTTCGAAAGTCAGGAATGAACTTTGAACCTCAATGTTTAAGTCAGCATGGACAAGAAGCCCTTTAAGTCCCCAGAAAAATATGGAAATTTGAATAATCTACAATTACATGACAACTGGGAAAACTCCATCTGCTGATGAAGACCATGTCACATGGTATAAAGTTCCAGAACGGCTACCAAGTAGACTTTGTGGTGTGATTATTTTGTCAACGACAGAAAAATAAGTCATTTAATGCATTTGAATAAACAGCCGATGATGTCTATGTCCTGGTGAGAACAGAGTTATTTTAAGAGAGGTTTATATTGAAATATGGTATCAAAGTAAAGAGTTCAGTAGTGTTCATGTTAGAGAGTATTGAGTCATATTTTATATATATTTATAACACAAGTTTCAAGGGATTGAACTCAGGGAAGGGGTAGTGCGGACATTAGTGTCTTTTGTGCTGTTACCTGAGTTTATTGATTATTTTGGTGCAGGGGCACTTGGCGGCATCAGAAACATCACTGACATATTACCACCTTATAAAGTTGATATGGTTATAACTTGTAAACATGGAGAGATAAATTCTTTATTGTCCTTCAAGGAAATTTGTTGCCACAGTCTGTACAGAGCCTCACATGAATACATAGATACATAAATACAGTACACATCCACAACATAACTACATGAAAGACATCCATATGGGATACATCCACATTCATACACACATACTCAAGTTACAGTCGAGGTATTTTGTTTAGCAAAGCTATGGCAGAGGGGACAAAACTCCTGCCATAATGTGCCCGTTTCCAGGCCAGGGATCTGTATCTGCGACCAGATGGAAGCAGTATGAAGAATGGGTAGAGGGGGATGCATGGGGGTCATGAACAATGTTGTGTGCTCTGCGTGTGATAGCTTTGCTGTTGAGGTTTAGCAACTACAGCTGCTAGTTTACACGTCCAACAGATACAGAGTAACATTAGCATTCATTTGAAGTCATGTTTCTGGCCACTTGATGAGTCACTCTCCTTTTAGCTCTGTTTTTCGTCACTACCGACTCCTGAGGGAAATATCTGGCTCTTTAGCTGCTAAATGCTCTGCTATGTTCAACAGCTAGTCGCTAACTGTGCCTGTTTGTCATTGAATGTCTGGCAGGTAGTGTACAGTGGGTGAGACTGGTGAGACTGGGATCCCCATAAGAACATGAGATCACCCATTTAAAGTTGCAGGTCGTAAAACCAAAACACTGAGTTGAAAAAATGCTAAAATGCTCCATAGAGCTGAAGGGAACTGTAGAGTCAGGTGATAATTCTCACATACACTTAAACATTTGATCCATTATCAATATAAAATATTGAATAAAGCAGCTTTAAACTTAATATCTCACTGCATCGAGCCCCGCAACTAAAAATGTCAGTAACACCTGAGTGTTTTATAACACACTACAATGAAATTGTTAGCAGATACAAGAGTTTATTAATGTATTTGTCAACAATTATAACTCCTCCTGTGGTCACTTATAAGTGAAGGCTCGTGTATAAACAGATAATAAATGATAATATAGTAAAACAGTTGTAATAATATAAAATCTCTTCATGGCAGAAGTTATAATTGCTGACATACTTTACATCAATAAACACTTAAAATTGTCCTTATATATGCTTATAACTACATTAAAGTGTGTTATTAACATGTATTAAGTGTTCATATTCTGATTATAAATGTTAAATACGGCGACTTAAAGTAAAGTTACTAAAGTTTTATTTACCTCCATTATATTGGCGTAGAGGCAGAATTTTGGGCAAACAAAAACCAAAATTATCTGCTTGTCTAAAAACCAGTAGAACTGAAAACATGCTTTCTGTAATGTCGTAGAACTAACCCTTTAAATACTCCTCATCGTGTGCCAGTTACACGCTCGGAGGATTTAAAACGGCTCCATTTAAAAGGTACCAAACCAGCGCTGAGGTCTGTGAACTGACTAATGATCACTTTCACCACACACCCCAAACAAACGTCTCATCCTTTCCTCTTGCTTAATCCAAGCACCTCTCATTGTCTCTGACACAGATTATTCAAACTCAGCCACTGTCAGCATGAACACGAGTTCGACCATTTAATCAACTCATGGTTCACGAGGCCTCTGGCGCCAGCGAAAGAAACATCCTCTCATCTTGTGGCACAAATAGGGAAGCCCTTATGCCCTGTTGCCATTGCCAATGTATCCGACCCATGATGATGTTCCCACACAAACATTTCATGTTGAACGCAGCATCCAAGACTCACAGAGTATGAATGAAAGAGGAAACCTGCGTTCTATCACTCTTAAAAGGCAGCCGGCTAAACGTAAACCAGAAAAAGTCTCTTGACACACCCCACCACGAAGGGTAATGCTCTTAACACCCTTTCATGTTGGTGCAGTGTTTCTTATTTCCACTTTTTCTTTTCTTTTTTTTTTCTTTTCTCTTGGACACAACCGCTCAGTTAAGAGGTTGAGCTTCACTCACATGAGGCGTTCAATGTTTCCAAAGATAAGTGAAGTGTTAATTTTAATCTCTGTTTCCATTTCATTAATTAAAGCAAACATTGCCTCAAGTGCCTCTTGAAGCAGTCCCACAACATTCACGAGTGTTTCTTAAATATGTGTAATATATGCACTGAAGCGTGTTATAAATGAGGTTTTCTTTGCTAAGTGTCCCGGTCTATTTTTGTATGTCAAAGCACATGATTGACTGCGCAGAAAAAGAAAACATCTTAATGCTTGTGATGGTCAAGAGTTAAGGTATTTATTCCAATTTGCCAATAAAAAAGGCCTTTGAATGTGACTTTTATCTTGCCCGCTGAACTTTTCGTGCAAATATGTAAATGCGTAAGTGCATAATTAGAGTGTAAGAGAAGTATAAACATCTTCAATTATTTAAACGATTTCAGCTGCTACAGCTACATTCATCAAAAGTTTATTTGCTACAGAAGAAGAAATAAATAGTGAGTAGTAAGTTTTCCCTCTTATTTCAAGTCTGAAATAAAAACACAAATGAAGCCAAAGAGGAAGATGCTCACTCAGGTTAAAATTTGCATACCATTTTTAACATGAGACAGATTACGCATATGTAATTTGACGTATAATTAAATTAAATATTTATCGTAACCAGTTGACTCCTACTCAGCAGGTGCAGGTCTCTCAATAAAGCAGAACCCTGTTCATAGCGAATCAACTCAACACCTAAATCAAATCAAACCTAAAATAATTTAAGACCCATCACTTCTTATTATCATTAAGTCTGATATCTCGAGATCTACGTGGAAATTCTAATCTGAAATAAAATCTACCATTTAGCCGGTGGTTTGTTGAAAACCTGGCATGAGATACAAGTTTATTTATACATCACATGTGTCGGGTCCAGCTCACAGCTGGGTGCATTTCATTCTATCAAAAGCTCCCTTTTTGGTCTTTTTTTACTCTTTTTTCAAAAGCCTGAAGTTCATTTTCACATCTACAGTGTGTACACTCAGCAATGCACGTTGGAAGAAAACGTTACTGTAAATGACCATCAGATCGTGTTTTCATTTCACCCAAAACAGAAACACTCAATGAGGTTCACATTTGTCTTGTCAAAATATATGATTGGCCAATATTTCAAAACATTAACTTCAAATGTCAATATGTACTGTAACACAAACCGTGAAGTGACTACATGTAGCTGCTGGACAACAGCCCACTTTGAGAAAGTGGTCAAGCGGGTGAAGGAGCATTTCCAAGTTTTCATTTTTAAGTTCAACATCAAATTCTTGCAAAACCGAGTTGCCCTGTGGTGATAACGAGATAAATTTCTTCTCAGGGTTTAGCACCTACATCTCATGTAAACTGTAAACTAAAAATGCACACAAACTGATGTTTAAAATAACCTATATATATAACTTATGTAAAGAATAAGTTATTCAAACTTACAATGCAGTTACATTTAATAAACGCTAACAAGTCAACACTTAAAAATGACCTCATGTCTGCTGGCTTATTAGAGTCGAGCAGCGTGGGACTCCATGTCGAAGAATCATGGTTTCCCTCCATGTTTTGACAGGGAGAGTTATGTCTCACAGGCACCAGATTCACCATCAAGCCCCATAAGCTTGTGGAGAGCATTTAGGGCGCCACAGGGGCCTCTTGACCTAAGAGGAAGTTGGGAGTATAAAAGGTGACAAATTGGTTTGTAACCAAACAAAGACATATGCAGACACCTTCATGCTGGAACATAACTGATTACAAAAATACCAGTTGGCAAAAGTGAGAAACTGTCAGGAAATAATTCATTTTTGCTACTTTCTTTTAATATTAATGCCAACCTTTGGACGTGTGCCACTCCAATTACAGGAAATGTAAGAGCAGTAGGTCTCCCTGCACCAGCCTATGATGAATGGAGCACTATGTGGGGGGAAAACCAGCGTGCTCATTTTAGAGATGCAAAAACTGACCAGAAGTCTTTTTATAAGGCAATAAATGAGAGGTGGGGGGGTCGGAGGGGGGGAGTTTAGTCAGATGCGTGTCTTTTTTGGTGTGAGGCAGCGAGAAGGGTTTGATTATGTGATGGGTCGCGGCACGAGGAGGGAGCAATTGCATGTGGTAAAAGGAGTCGAGGTGGCCTGTGCACTGTGGTTGGCAAAGGTGCCACTTCTGGTCCATCCTAAACCCCTCACCACACTATTCAATTCATGAGGCCGAGGCTCTGAGAGCCCCCCTTGGGATGAATGAGCATGTGCCTCCCTTCTCGTAATTAGAAGTTTCCCCCTCAGCCCAGATACTTATTTCTCTATCATCCATCATGGAGCTTGTTTCCCTACATCTTGAGTCTCTTGACTCTGCTGCAGTTTTCCTGAAGTTGTATGTAACAAGTATGCCTTTATAGAATATTTAGCGCTCCGACGCCAAGCTCTCTTCAGCTCATTTCAGTACAGTGGGTGTATTGAATGTAAATGGCGGAGAGCATGAAGATATCACTGCACACCTTCACACAGACATACGGAACAAGCTGCAAAGCGAAACATGCCACCGCCATCCTCTTTCACCCGGCACCCTCTCTGTTTCTGCGGCGCCCCGAGGGAGCGAGGATAAGAATGCGGCTTGTCATTTCAGCTACAGATCGCCTTGGTGGTCTTTGGCAAAGCTGCTGTCAGGGAGTCCCCGGTGTGCGGCTGACCTCTTCCCCAAGCCTCCTCTCCACTCATCTGCTGGAAGCGAAACAAGCCATGCTGCCTCCGCTGGTCCTCCTGGCTGATGAAACCTGAGCAGGTTGCTTGCTTTGATCTGAGGGCAGGCAGGAAGGAGCGCCTGGTGGTGAATTCATTACTGTGAAGAAGCAGCTTTGTCACGCTGCTGCTGCGGGAGAATTTGCTGATTCAGATGTAGTTAAACAAAACAATTTCATCTTTAAAGGATGGTTTTATTACAATTTATTAACATAGGTCTTATTTTTGTAGTTCTCTCCATTATTCCTATCAATAATAAAAACATGTATGAAGGCTGTGACTAACAATTCCTTTCGTTATAGATTTCTCTGATGAATATTTTGTTGTAGAATCGATTGTTTGGACATCCAGAACCCAAAGTGGCGTCTTCAAATCTCTTCATCAGTCCAAAACCCCCAAATATGTATTAACCATCTTATAAAACTAAGAAAACCTGCAAATACCTGAGAAGCTTGATTTTTTAGGGTATTTTTTCTATGCAGAGACTGTTCGTAAGCACAGCGGTGGTTTGAGCTGAATGCTAACGTCAGCATGCTAAACGCTCACAATGACAATGCTGATGTTTACCAAGTTAACATCTTAGTTTATCTTGTTAATTAGCACCAGAGTACAGTTTACAGTGATATGAATGTCATTAGTTTTGCAGGTATTTGTCAGACATAAACACAGATTAAAAATATGACCAGTTGATGAGGCTAGATTAGAAGTCAGGAGATCATCGAAGTTATTACAAGACATGAATGTGTGCACAGAACTTCATGGCGATCTGTCCAATAGCTGTTGAGATATTTCAGTTTGGATCAAAGTGGTGGACAGACAGACCAACAGAACCATCAGTGGAAACATGTCGCTGTAGCGCAACTAAAAATGACTTAATTGATTAATTGATTAGAAAAATAGTTGTATTTTCTGTTATTTCCTGTCAATCTAATCATTTAATTGACTAATTGTTTCAGCTTCATGTCGTTCTCTTCAGGTTTTAGTGCTGAGATCTCGGAGTGCAGCATCATCGCTTGAAATAAGTCAGACGGGGACAGAAACAGAAGTTCTAAGATGATCTGACAGTTTTTCAATAAACTCACAGCTAGAAGATGAAATGATGGAGAACAGTAACATCACCGTAACTGTTCTCTGTGTGATAAAGAGACAGAAGTCCACAGAGTGACTCACTGGTTTTGATTGGTTGGTTCATCTGTCGGCTTCTTTACGACCTGAATGGTTGTCTGACTACTTGTGTTTTTTGCTCTGTTCGACTTTGTTGTAGCAATGTTGCTGAATTCCCAAATCTTAGCTTTGACTTTAGTACTGCAACTACAAAAATGTAATAAAACTAAAACAAAAATTAGACCCATGTTATAAAAATATATATAAATATCCTTAATGAGCTGCCTCATTCAGCTATACACTGGCTGTGATTTATTCATCTTTTGTCACATTACAATAGGCTGAGTGTTGAAACTTGGCTCGGACATCTTAAGACGCAGAGCTCATACGATGACTTGAACATATTTTAAGCACCTCGGGGTGCTAATTGTTCTTTTTCTCTTTATTGCTTTATTTAAAGTCAGCCTGGACTGTGATATTGTTTTCTTTGTCATCCGCTGCAAAAAGAACACCGCACTGAGAGTGCACTTTGTATTAGATTAGTGTAATACGTAATTTATGAGGGAATAAAAAAAGTAACACATTCAGTTTCTTCTGGGGACAAAGTTATCTCTGAGGGCCGAGGTGAGAATCCAAGTCTTTGTTATTTTCCATCAACTGTCTCCACAGAAACCAATTTAATAATGTAGAAATGACTTCGAAATAATATGTCGAAGTATTTTCATGTTTCTATGTGGTGGGTCTGGGCACAGGTCAAACATAACATTAGTTAGTATATTTGCTATAAAAGTAGTTTATTTCTTTTCTTTAAAAGGCTGCATGGAGCCCTTCATATTCCAAGTGAGTCTACCTGAAAAAAAAAAAACATCCAGGTAGCTGCAACACTTTAAACTTTAATCCCATTTAGTGTTTCTTATTGGGCTAGAAACTATCCGTGTGCGTGTGTGTATGTGTGTGTTGTGTGTGTGTGTGTTGTGTTTGTGTGTGTGTGTGTGTTAGAGAGAGAGAGAGCAGGGGAGAGTAGCCAAGGGTCTGGCAGGTCACAAAGGCGGCTTTGTAAAGGAAGTTAATGAGTGTTTTGTGAATGTCTCTTGATGCTCTGCAGCTCTGCAACACCTCCACAGCGCATCAACTTTAAGTGTGTGTATGCGAGCGCGTGTACAGTATGTGTGAGTGCTGTTTGTGAGTATTTATAACTATTTATATCTTCTTTTAAGCAGTGATTTATAATGTTTGTTCACTGTTTGAGTTTTTGTGGTTTGGGGGTATAGGAGAGGTTGGTGGGTGGTTGGTTTTCAAGTTGTTTTTTTTTTTTTTTTTCAATATATATGTGGAGAGTAAAATACTATGGAAAGTTTAACAACGCAGATTCAACCAACGTGCACACAGTTCCTTTCATGCTGCACATCTCCTCTACTCCTGTGGTCAAGTACCTTGCAGTTATTATAGCTTATTTGTTCAAGTGGTGAGGAAATATTAAATATCACAAGTTCTCTGCTGAGACTGGGCAATAATTATCAACAGATGTCTGCCAGTTGGGCAAAGTGCGTTTAAGTGTGTGTGTGTGTGTGTGTGTGCATGTGTGTATGTTTGTGTGTGTACGTGTGGGTGTGTGTGGTGGCACATTGGACAGAGAATGAGGAGCATGAAAATGGAGAGGTTGTGTCATCATGAAGCTGATTGAAGGCTCCCACTACATCTGTACTCAGCCATGCAAAAGAAGAAGGAGAGCAGGAATAAATGAGATGGAAAGTTTGGTGCAAAGAGTCTCTGAGTGGCAGCCACCGGACGCCCCAGGTGACCAATAACTGGCTGTCCTGCTTAGGATCAGTCTGAAGTTAACAGCTCAATTTTTTCCACTTTGGACATTATCTTAACCTTTCCTGCGTACCTCGGATGACTAATGTGAACCGTCTGTCAGAGTGACGTGAAACCTTCACCTCCGGAAAAGAGACACAAATATTGCTGGACACATAGAAAACAAAAATATCCAGTTTAACAAGTTATAATGTATCTTGTCCTAAAATGTTTTTAAAATGCAGTAACTCTCATTGCAACCTGTCCTAATGCAGATATTTTTGATATCAACTTGAAAGGCATCAGCTGCTTTTGTTTTTTTTTTTTCGTGTTTTTGTAAACAGTCTCACTCCATTTCACCTTGTAGGACAGGAAGTAAAATCCAACAACATATTAAAGGTGAGCATTTTCCTACACAGCACTGCTCTTCTGCTCAGATGATGATGAGGTTGAGGTTGGTGGCTTGTCTGCGCGAGGTCAAAGGTCGCCGGGGCTCAGAGGAATGAGCGGTGAATGACAGGAAGATCCCCCACACCTTCTCCACACGTTCCACCCAAAACACTGACCTCTCTTGTCCCCCGTGGGTGCTCACCCACCGCAGGCATTAGCCACTTAAAAGAAACTCTACACCAGAAGAAGCACATAGCACCATGTGCCAAATTACATTAAGAGGTGACACCGGCCTAAACATGTCGATCTGCTGCTCTCCGTCTTTCACTTTCCCCCTCTCTTCTTTTATCTCTCTCAGACTCATATAAGGACTGTTATGCATGCTAATCCTGGCTAACTCAATTAGAGGTTCAAAGATGAACAAATTGGCACCAGACACTTTGGTTGCCCTTTGTTAAAACAAAGATGACGTCATGAACTCAAGTGCAGAGAAGAGATGCAACCTGCCTGAAATGATCAAATGCAAACACTTTATAACAGGTTTATAAACTGGCACTAATGGTTTGGTAAATGGTTAATAAATCATTTATTAATGCGCTATAGTTCATTAATAAACCAACTCTGCAGTTCCCCTCAGTTCTAAAGTGACTTTCAGGTCATTGTTTTGATTTTACGGCCAACAGTTTTACAACTTAACTGTTTTGGGTCACTCACTGCTCTCATCATCCCCCATTTCCAGTAACAGTAGGAAGCTGTTTTCAATGAAAAAGCACTAATAAACCCCCTGATAGACTATCTGTCTAGCACCAAATTATTAGTGACTAGCTGGTGAACATAGTGGAGCTTTTAGCTGCTAAAGTGATATTTTTCTAAAGAGTTGATGGAGATAAAAACAGAGCTGGGAACATGAATAGTAGACTTTCATAAGTATTCAGCAACTGTTTTCTAACATGTTCACCATGTTGTGCTTCTGTCAAGTGGCCACAAAAATCACTTAATGCAGGTTTAAGTATTATTCAACTATAATGATCCATCAAGTTTGTCAATTAAGAGTTAATTAGTTATTAATAAATGGATTTTGATCAGGATGCTCTGCGGCTCTTTTCCAGAAGGCCTCGTGGTCTGAAACTAAATAAAAAGACAAAGCAAGTGATGTTGAAGGTGGATATTTACCAGCTGAAGAGATCATTCACAACCTTACAATATACAAATTGTAATAAATGTTTTATTAAGTTAATAAATCCATTAGTTGCAACTTTAAAGCCTTTTACAAAGTGGACCCAGATGCAGCTTTCAAAAGATAACTTGAAAAAAAGTTTGTTTGTTGTAATTTTATTTTATATTTTTTACAGGATGTTGACATAATCATAATGACATACGATATTAGGTTTGAACAAAAACTGCCAAATAATTATTAAACATTGCTACGGTTTTTCCAAACCTTTCTGGACTGAAAAAAGCAACGTTTTGACCTCACTGGCATCTGGTAGGGTCAAAACGTCGCCTTTTTCAGTCCAATAAACTTTTGGGAACAATAATCCAATGTGTGAATACTTTTTCTCTTACCGAATGTGTTATATTCAGTATATAAACAGAGGATGGGATCTGTGCACAACCACTTTCCTGGATCTCACAATGCTTTTACCACAGAGTTACAGAATCCCTTTCACTCTCTTCGCTGTCAGTTTCCACGTCTCCTCTGCTCATCTCTAAGCTCCTCCACTCTCGCCTGTGTAGATGCAACACAAAGCATGCTGTGTTGAACTGCTGCCTGTCCTCTGAGAGCCAGCCTTGCTTTCTTAGCTGGAGAACATAAGTGTTGACCCCAAGACAGAACCCTTTCTCCCCTACTGTGAGTGACAGGCCTGCTTGAAATGTGGACACAGGACCTTGTTGCCCCCAGTGGGAGGTAAGGGGCACGCTCCTTCACAACACTGCAGTCTGGGTGGGCTCAATCATGGAGGACATCTTCCGCTGGTGGTACAGTACATGCAAACATCTCAAATGTGAATCAGTATATTATGTTACGGTGAAAACACCTTCCATTCAGCCTGCAGGTTTTGTTTGTGAAAAGAAAATCTAACCTGCTCTAAGTCCTTAAAATTAGCCGTGCCGATTGAATTTCTTGTTTCTTTGCTCTGCAGATTAAGCCCGGTTTGTAAAACAAGAACATTAAATAATCAAGCGTCGATTTTGGCCGTTGAAGAAGAGCTCTACACACAACTCCACCAATCCATAACATCGTATGAAACTCAAACTGACTCGCCGAATGTCTGCCTTTTAAAACAAGCTCACTCTCAGGCCAAAATCATTAGTAAAGTAATCCATCAGCCTAACCCTGACTCACTGACCCAAACCACAATGTCAGCCAATACAGACGGAGCTATTCACTGTTCAGAAGGTAAGACAGACCTTATCTGTCAGGATCAGGAGAGGATGAACTCGCAGATAGCGGAAAATGAGTGACAATGAATGGAGCCCCGGGAAAATAAAGTTGTGTTTATGCAAGTGCTGATAATCCTTACTTTTCACAAAGAGATGAGGTACATCAGGACAAAGCTTTACACTGGAATGACAACATCTTGCGAAACGTCGAACCCCTTCTCGTGCTTCTCCTCTCGACTTCGGGCTGCTCTAGGAAACGGTGGTTACACTAAACCGGGTTTTCTTTGGCCAGAACAGAAGAGGCTCGCTACACACCAACCACTTATTGCACCAGATGCCAGTCATGGTCCGCTGATGTTTTTGTAGAGAAGTTTGGTGAAATGTCAGTCTTCTTCGTTCCCCCCTCAGTGTATATATATGCTCAAAAATTAGCCACTTTGTTAGCCCTTGAACCTCACACGTCTACTGAATGCATGTGATTCATTGGTGGGTAAGTCAGCCAGTGTGCTACATTTACAGTCCAGGATGTATTTGCCAAAAGATGGCAGGGAAAAACTTTTCTAAATTGAAAGAAGAAGTTTAATGGAGTCTTTGATGAAACTATTGTTGTATAAAATAACAGAAAACCATAATGTATAAGATTTAATGATGGAAATAAGTTGTTTTATAACCCAGCATCAACAACTTGCATACTGTAGGTATTTAAAGTGGGGGGAAAAACTGTGCCCTCCATCTCGCCAAGTATGAAGCTGTGTGGTGTACAAACAAATAAGCCCAAACAAGTCCAAATAAAGCAAAGTACTTTGGCTCCATTTATATAACTGGGCCTCTTACAGTTGGACTGGCCCCCTCTCTTTGACTTCCTTTGATGCGTCCAACTCTGTGGTGCAGTCAGATCCCATCAGACAGGCAGACATAACGTAGATACAGTGCACCTGAGCTACTGAAGCCACCACAGAGAGCAAGTGGGGAGATGTACTGGTATGCAGGAAAAACCAGCTCTATTTCAAGCCCTTCAAAATTGCTGAGAGGGTTTCCTTGTAATCCCATCCGTCATATTTACTCCAGCCCCCCAAACATCCACGAGGGCCCGAGCCCACCCCCTCTTCAAACAAGCCCTCTGGATCCGAATCAAACATCTCAATAAGAAGAGGAAAAAGAGGCTCATGGTGCTGATCAGTGCTCGGAGATCAACAGAGGGCAAGTGCTCCCTCGCTATCCATGTGATGTTGCTCTTCAGGTTTTGGTGAATCACTTTGTTCAGAGCAGGAGGCCTGCCTCTGCGTCCTCTGGGTCCAGCCAGCTCGGCAGTCTGTCAGCCAGTCAGACTCTTAAAGAGGTATTTAAATGTGCGCCTGCAGCAATGCACTCACTCAATGACCTCTTTATTTGTTAAAATAGATTATTTTAAATAAATTACAGAGCACTTTCACTGAATAAACAGAGACTTTGGGGCTGCGGCCTGCATTACATACTTACCACAGCCACAGAGATCCTAAATGACTAGTGAGCTGTGTAATCGCCTTTGATTTCACTGATAGGACTCTGATTCTTTGGGTAAAAGAGATGGAGCCATTGAGGAATCTGAAAGGCAACACCGCTAAATGGGAGGAAGGCAAAAAAAAAAAAAAAAAAAGTCTCATGTGGGGAATATGAACTTATGATGTTTCTAACCCCGCCATGTCGACGGAGGAGTCCATTAGAAGAACAGAGGGGAGCTTGAGGGAGTCCTGTCATTTCTTCCCCCCGCAGCCTGAGAGGTTTAACACTCCTTCAGTCTGGATCCATGCCACACCGGAGACGCCACCCCGAGTGCAGCAAAAAAAAAAAAAAAAGTGAGAGGAAAAGGTTCAGACCTCACTTCTTCTTCTCCTCTTAACCTTTCATTTCTTTTGTTCTGACCACTCAGTTAATCACATCAGAGTCTTTCCGCCGGCACCACACCGACCACAGAAACACAGCATAAGGAGAAAAGTATTTTGTGTAAATTCAGGCCAGTCCAATCCGCCGCCCCTCTACTTTTTAATTAGTTAATTTCCCCATGCGTTGCTGGTATGCAGCCTTTTTTTTTTTTTTTAAAGTGTTGCAAAAGGTGAGAAATGCACACTCTCACTCTGTTCTACATCTGTTTGCAGCTAATTTAGTGTGGCAGCGCCTAGTTATGCCTGGATTACTGTTGCTCAGAAAGAAATCTCGAATAATAAAATGACAGGGAAAATGCTGTGGCGGACCAAAGCAGAGAAACCATGAAGAAATTAGGTTTGATTAACCTTATGAGTGCTTGTTTCAATTCTCACAGGTCTATTTATTTTTGAACATATGGTTGACATTCCTTCAGCTGCACATTTCCCGGCACGTCTATTACATCTAATCTGTAAGTGGTTCCAAAAAAATAAAAAGAGGATCTGCATGTATGTGCGCATACGTCATACAGGCAATTTTGAAAATTGACATTTGAAATGGTAATATGGCCCCGACTGTTATTCCTCAGGGGCGCACAGATCGTAAATAGTGTAAACTCAGCAGAGAAATTATCCAACATTTCTTTGTACTACATGCAACGCTGTATATTATCATGTATATTATCCTGCATTGATGCTTATTTGTAATAAATCATAAATAGGACTGCAGCGTATTTTCCCAAGTAATTTCTTTGAGCAAAGTATTAGAAAATTGTAAATAACGACCGTTATAATGATCCAGAGCTCAAGGTGACGTATTCACATTGCTTGTTTTATCTGACCTGCAGTCAGATATTCAGTTTATGATCATATATGACAAAGAAAAGCATCAAAATATTTGAGATGTTGGATTCAGAAGATTTCAGCCACTTTTTGCTTGAACTTACTGGAACAGTTAATGGAGAATCAGAATAGTTGCTGATTCATTTTCTCTAGATCACGTCCTCCAGCCGTTTCCCAACTGTTGACTTGTGACAACTTAAAACAAAACAATATCTACTTGTGGACCAACCTTTGTTTGTTTAATGTATAACCATTACATTCAATTCACAGATTTTCTGAAAAATAAACAACCAAAGACTTTTGAAAAACCCAGAAAATCGTTTAACAACACAAAACAGAAACCTCAGATTCTTTCTAACAATCATCGAAACAACGATGGATGGTTTTTAAAAGATTTCCCAAGTTGTGTCTCTGTTTACTAATCCAAACAAGATGGTAGCTGGAGAGATATTGATGTGTCTTTCCAGTATTTTATATTTTCTTACAATATAATGTTTTGACATTTGTCATTTCTGGCTACCTGGATAGAAAATAGAGTCACAACTTGAGAAACGAGTTAAAATTCCTTGTTTTGGTTCAGCTGTTTTTTATCCAGTTGATTGTGAGTCTTTAATACCTTTAGAACAGTGATTATTGATGTTAAATGACTTGAGTCTGTCAAAGATTGCTGGGTATATATTTTTTTGGAAAGCCAGATGCTGTAATGGTAATACATTAAAGGCACAAACTGGAGCTACTTGCGAGCCCTCATCATGGTTGAACTGGTCACAGCTAGTAGTCATATGTAACACGTCAACATTGACGTGTCTAAGAGTCATTTTCCTTCTTGGATTTTTTTCTTTTCTAACAAGTTTTAGAAGTAAAATTCACAGTAATTCAAAAGTAAAAATAGTAGAACACATTCTGTCGTTTTCATCTCGCGACCGCTAACGTTTTTCTTCCGACCCTCAATCACCGATGTAATCAGTTAATCGACTAATTGTTTCAGCTCTAATCGTAAGTATTAAACCATGTGTGTGATTATTTGTAGATGCTATCAAAGTTTAGATTTTCCACCCAAGTCCACAGCTGAAGTTCCCGAAGTCAAATATGTAATTACCTTTTTTTTTTTTTTTTTTTTTTTGAGTACGCATGTGTGATTATGAATAATTAGAAGGAAAACTTAATTCATAAGCCATTAAGTGTTATGAATAGCAATTTCTGTGACTCTCTCAGTGGCTCTTTAAGGCCACTCTGAATGCGGCGCACAGAGCCAGCTCAGTTCTCCCTCTTTCTGGCAGCTATAATTGAGTCTAATAGCTGCAGCACAGACATAGGGAACCTCTTTGACACCTAGACCAAATTTTCTAATGAAACGATCAAATAAGCATCATCCAGCCCCGGCATATCAAAGCCGCCGGCAGCTGGCAGCATGTCATAGTCTGACATTTGGGCTTTTTAAGCGCTGCCAGGCCTGTTTCCCTCCATGTCCTCTGGCCTTGTATTAACACTAATAATAGGGAAAGGTCCACAAGTAGAAGAGATGTAGTGATGAATGGAGGAGACTCTTGCCAGCTGCTGAGGAGGCTGATTGCGTCTGTAATGGACAGCCCGTCCTCCCAAGAAAAACGACAGTATAGGTCATAAATTCAGGAGTCAAAAACAACCTATAGATGTGTTTGAGTGACAGCCGCCATCTAGCGGCTGTAGTAATTATGATGACATCTATATAAGGTAACAAATTTCCATATTTGGAGGCGGCGGGTTGGGTGGACGGCTGTATAGATAGATGGCAAAAAGTATACTTAGCTTTACGAGACTGCTGTTCGCTTGTGTTTCCAACCGCAAGTCGGGACAGTTTTTTAAAAACCGTAACTATGATTGTCGTTGTGTTTACTGTTGCCATGATGACGAAGGTTTCTTAACTTTAAGGAAGTAGTAGATTTAACCCACACCATGTTTCAAGTGATCATTTTAACCCAAACCGTGATCTTTCCCCTAACCCTAACCAAGTGGCTAAACCTAAACTTAACTTAAACTTAACCGAACTGTAACCACAGCATTGTCACATCATCAAACATAAATATTTTTCAACAGTTTTTGAAAGCTGCCAATAGAGGCGGCATATTAGAAAAAGGCTCCTATGAGTTGTTCTGGGGTGAACGGTACAATCGTGTTGGTAATATGAGTATGACAGGTCGCAGCGTTGATGCTTGTATGTGTTTGTGTGAGAGAAAGACAAAAAAAGAGAAAAACGGAAACTAAAGGTTTCATACTGAGTCTAATATCTTTGGGTTTAAGTTTGGTTGTTGGTGGGGCAAAAGAAGCAATTAGAAGACGTCACCTTGTGTTTTTCTCACTACTTTCAGGTCTTTAATTGACCAAACAATTAATCACTTATTTGAGAAATTATTTGGCACATTGATTGATAATGAAAATAGTCATTAGTCACAGCCCTTAATGTATTAATACATGTACATTACAGGTGCCGGTTGTTGAGGTGTTGTTTCGTCTGCACACAATTGGTGCAGTTTAAAATATCAGAAACCATTTTTGTTTTCTTTGTGCTAAAATCTGTCAAAACTCTGAATACTTAAAGAACCAGGCTTATAAATTTTTCTCATTGTCAGCAAATCCCTTGAAAAGGCCAAAACCAACAGTGTGTTAGTCCATCTCTCAATACTTTCTGACTTCCCCGACATGTCTGTAGCACTCAGCCCCAAACCCATTAGTTCCTAGAAGACATAAATCTTTAAATGCTGGTCACAAGTATATCATTTCCATTTTAAAAAAGGCTCAGTAATTTCTTAAAACAGCTGGGCACTGTAGTTTTAAGCAAATATTTCTCAAACATGAGTAAATAGTGCATTTGTTGGGGACTATTTTCAGCTGCGGATTAATACACATATGATGCCCTAGTAAGTATTTATGGCAGCAGGACTGTGTTTGTGGGATCAACTCAAAATAAACCATACTGTGTTCCCAGTAATGAGGGAACATGTTACACAGTGAAACAGTGTGACTCACTGATGTGTTTTATTAGTTTTTGGACAACAACGGAGCTCTACGACACAGAGGAATAATACCAAGGATAAATTCTTTTTAATGAGATTTGTTGACAACAAGAAAAATGTAGAATAACTCCAGTCTCATCAAGAACATACATAGCCTTCATTTGATTTCACAATATCTTCTTTTGCAGTTTCATTGTGCAACAACACGTTTATTAATTCAGTATCAAAGTGCAAATAAAAATGTGAAAATAGTCTTCACCAGTTTCATTTTACACCCTTCATCTTCATTTTCATGTATTTCTTTTTTTACAGTGACAGCAGCTAACGTCAACGTAGTTTTTTGTAATTTCAAACTGACAAAGACATGCAAGTAAATAATACATTATACTAATGTATAGCATGCAAAATCCTTAATCCGAATGCATTAAATTAAAGATGTTGGCTCTCACATAAAGGAAAATCTCAGTGTACTTTGTGCCAGTTTCTTTTCATTGGCCTGGTTAAATTCAGACCAACTACAAGAAAGCTAAACCATTTCTTGACGCTCCTCTTCCTAAGTTTGACACTGAAGCCCCAGCAGGAGTGGTTAGACCTTTCAGGAGTCCCCAGTGGAGCTCAGGATGTCGTCAGTCCGCCGCCTGCTTATTTTTCATGCTTCTATTGGGATTGAACACGTGCAGACGGGTGCCCACTTTTTTCCCTGCACTTGTTTGGTTACATTTGACTTTCAGCGAGATAAGAACCAGATTTAATTCTTGTAGCGCTGAGCAGCAATTGGGTGAGAGGACGCTGACAGAGAGAGTGGCTGAAAAAACGTCTTACGGGGGACGACTGTGTAGTCTGCTCTATCTCTGCGAGCTTGCCCCTATTATGTTACCTTTCAAGTGCTTTGTCACAGGAGAGAGGGCGAGCTATTCTGGTTTGCTTCGCCTGTGGGCCTACTCAAGCAGCCTCAGTGTTGTTTTAAGAGCCTTATTTTAACGAGCGTGAGTGTGTGTGGGGAATGTTTCGAGTTAGCCACACACTGTTTATTTATGGAATATTTTCTGACACCTACTTACACCATTATCATCCCCTTTCTTGTAAAGTCCCCAAGTGCTGCCTATGAAGGTTCCTGCTTTACGATGACCATACCACGTTCAGCCGGTGCAGTTACGACAGAAGAGAACAAAATGAAGATTAGTTTCCTAAAACAAAACTATGTTTCACTTTGATTGCTTTTAAATCGAAGCTCAAACATCATTTTTCTTTTTAAGTCATGAATAAGTGCCTCAATACTGTTCGGTGGCTGCTGTGTGCTCTCCTGTATTGTCTTGTTATGCCATGTTTTTGTATATTGTCTTGTATTTACTAAATGATTTACACATTTAGGGGTTAAAATGATGTTTCTTTTTAGGAACATTTCTAGGTCAGACTTTACAACGGCCAAAATAATCAACAGTAATTATTCAGAATTGCACTCAGCCTGACACAGCAAAGCGCCATTTGACAGTCTGAACACTATTTACTGTAATATTTAGCAGAATGTATTCCAAATATAGTGATTAATTCAATATTGGGCACATTTAACACATTACAGAGGAGGATTTGTGCTGAGAATATTTCCACTGCCGTCACCGTAGCGGTCAGCGTAGCGTCACACAGGAGAACTGGGTTTGGCTTCTGTCTGCTCTGTCCTCAAAAACGTTTTGTTCCTTTTTAAAATGAATTCAGTTCATGGTTAATAAATGTTTAGAGAACAGTGTCTCATGAGTTATTAGCTTTATACATAAATATAGAGATTAAACTCGATCAAAAGGCAAAACATTTTGTGTTCTGACACAAAGACGTGTCCATCAGAGAATCACACAAACAAATTCAAGGCTCACTGCTTCATTAGTAGATAGAAAAATGTGATAAACTATATTGTTTTGCTCAGGTTCAGTCCTGTGAAAACACTAGAAACTAGAAAGTAGTTGTCTCATATATTCAAGGTTTTCATCGTTGAACTAACTTTGTTTTGTGTAAATCACAATAACAGTTCGAGGCCATTAATATTCTTTCAAATGCTGCAGTGATTTTTGTCTGTGTGTAGATTTGTAGAATTGTAGATATACTATTAATACAGATACATTTTTTTTTATACATTTTTAAAATAATTATACATAATAATATAACAGGCAATCCAACAAAAGTTTGCTTGTGCTAAGTCAATGCAGAGGTGTGCCATAACATGACAGTAATCAGGTAAAAACTAGCAGAATCACACAGTAAAAATACTTCATTACAAGTCCTGTATTTAAAGCTGTACTTAAGTAAAAGTACAGAAACATTATCATCAAAGTGTAATTTTAAAAGCCCAATATAGACTTGACTACAGCAGTTATTTAGTATCATATCACCTTAATTTGTAGAAGACGGATTAAATAAATGGTTTGGAGAAAAAAAAGGACATTTCCCTCTATAATACTTGAGTAAAGTACAAGTACAAAATTCTACTTAACTACACAACATGAGTGATTGTACTCAGATACTTTCTACCAACTTTAGTGATACATGTGTTTAAACAGAGAATTCACTTTGTAAATGCAGCTGTTCAGACAAAAGCTTCCCGCTTGTTTGAAAGTATTTTTTGTACATACAAACACACAACCTTGTGAGTGCCACATATTTTTCTTTGACCTAAAGCTTGTATTGTTTAGCATCATCGCAGGTCAAACTAGAACTGCTCACGTCTAAAGGCAACAAGCGTCTCCCTCTGTTGATCTTTCATCAATCTCTTTATCACCTGTATTTGTCTTGACTCCTGTTCTTGCAAAGCTGGCGGAGATAGTTGTCTTATTCTTCTCTGTTTGGACAAGGCCTCCTTCCTAACACCCCCTGATTTGCCAAAGGCTCTGCACAATTAGGAGTTCAAACAATTTTTTGAACAGGTAGGGATTTTTTTTCCAGCCCTTCACCCCCACCGCTGCTGACTTTTATTGCTCGAGGGTATCGGCTTGTCATTTTGGGGGCAGTGGACAGGTAAAGCCAACTCAAAAGGCAGGGAAATAACTCTAATTCTCTATTTGACATTGACAGAGGTCTTCTCTCGTCTCTCTTTTTTTTCCCCTCCACTCTATTTCTTTCTTTCACCTCTCCTTTCTCTCTTCACCATCTGGCGCAGCTGCCAGGAGAGGGCTCGGCGTTGACCCCGTTGTCAAGGACACAGATGGGAATTAGGAAAAGTGGACTTGTTTCAAACAATTATAGAAATTACTTTAATATCTTAAAACAAAAAGACGGAGAAATATATTTATTTGAGATGTTGACTGTCAGCTTGAATTTCCACTCCAGTGTGTGTGTGTGTGTGTAAGTGCGCGTGTGTTTTTGTGTGACGGACAAACTGCAGTAAAAGGATGATGTGGAGATTGTGTCGGCCAGGTGTGTTTTGTATTTTTTGCATTTTTTAAAAACCGTGTCTAACATAAGCACCTGCCCGAGATTTACAGAGGAGCGGGTCGCGACCTCTTGCCTCCAACCCTGAAATGGACACCGACTAATAGAGACCCGTCTGTTAAATTGTAATTGAATGTTACATGGCACTCTGAACTCAGAATGGTCTTTTTTTTCCCGTAAGCGTGCAGGATTTAGGCAGACGCTCCAATGACAACTTAATTTCATCACTGAGGAACAGCGCCGAGTGTTTTTGTTCGAGCCTTTCCCTCAAAATACGACTCTTATTAATGATAATTGGTAAAAAGGTGACACATGTCTGACTCTTGTTTATCTTACATTTTGGATAATTTGAGGCACACTTTTTTTTTTTCACAAGGACAAATTAAAATTGGGAAAAACTCCAGCACAAAGTCTTTTTTCATGCAAAAAAATAACCGGTGCTTTGTCGTGTTCACACCAGTGCTGGTTTCATTTCACTCCAAAAGTTTCTCAAGTTTTACTGCAAGACTGGAAAACAACAAATATATATTAGAGAGTTGATAGCAGAGAGCTAAAAGGAAATGAGCAGGGAGAGATGTGGAATTAACAAAGGCACCCTGCCAAGAAAGTTGCACTTAAAATATGGAAATAATTGATTGTTTTAGACAGTATTTCTGTAAAATCACACTTCTAAGTAAAGTAGTAAAAGTCCTGAGGTTCTTTCAAATGGTGCATGTATCATCGGGCTGCAAGCAGCTTTAAATAATTGCAGATATGATGCTTTTATCAAGGTTACATTTCAACTGTTCACAAAACTTCAATTGTTTGGTAGAAGAAGTATTACAATCCCTCCCTAAAAGTAAACAAAGATAATACTCCATTACAATTAAAAGTCCTGCATTTAAAATTGCACTGAAGTAAAAGTATCAAAATGTTATCTGCAAAACTTTAAATTGTACAAAATGGCGTCTTTTAGAGAAAAATATGATTTAAACTTTAAAATGTATTGATTTTTATTTTGGGGAGGAAAGACGATACATTTTGAATTTACTATCCATCATGTGCCCCAAAGTTTCCACCAACATCAGTTATTAGTCTTAATTTCTACTCGTAGTTCACCTGATCAGACGTTATTCCAAAGGTCAGAACATGTAAATCTGCCTGCTGTTAAATGTTTTCAGTAAAGAGTCACTTTAATTACAACTTTTACAACTTTTCATTACTTTGAACTGACCAGCAGTTTGACAGTGGATTGATTTAAAACCGACTACAGACTTCTGTTTCTACAGTGAAGTGAAAAACAGCCAGGGGGAGCTGTGTTTACAGAGGACAGGCAGCAGAGTGTAGCAGTGTCTGTGGGGAATTGTGTGTGTGTGTATGTGTGTGTGTATGTGTGTGTGTGTGTGTGTGTGTGTGTAGAGTGGGTTGGTAGCTGGTACCATCTCTGCACAGCTTCTCCGTTCAACACAAACCTGCATTAGGACTTCTTCTTTCCCATCATCCATTGCATTCTCATGAAAAGCTACTTCTGTTGTTGTCGGTGTAAAAAAAAAAAAAAACATCACCTTTAAGTCTAATACCCTCCTAAAGACGACTCAACTGTTTGCCTGATTTCAAAGCCAAAGTCATGCACAAAGCACTGAAGGGCAAACCTGGGATTGAGCTTGTCTAATGTTTCCAAAACGGCGAACTGTGAAAGGCCCCATAATTGATACGCAGGACCCCAGAGGGCACGACTCCTGTCAGATCAGCCACAGAGAAGAACTGCCAGAGCCACGCACTGCAGGGAATATCGGCTAATTAGCCCCGTTTAAACATTTCCTGGTTTGAAGAACTTAAAGAGCGGGGCCACAATCACACGAACAATAGCTGCTCACTTAGCAAAAAAACCCCCCTGAGTATGGATTAGACGGTTGGTAACATTTAGGGAAACGGGACACACCAAACATATCAAATCTGAACCAGATGACCTGCGACTCACCTGAAGCTCGCTACAACAGGAGAGTTTTCAAATCATATGAATGAGAGAACAGTGTTTCCATAGTGATTATTTTATACTGTATGTGACAAATATATGAGGTGTGCAGATGGTAAATACTTGTAGAATACAAAGCAGCCTAATAGTCCTGCAATATGGCTGCAAATAACAGTTATTTTAATTATTGATTATTTTTTTTGATTAATCATTTGGTCAATAAAATGTCAGAAAAATTGTTTAAAAATACAACATCCTAAAACCAAAGTCTTTCTCCTCATATCACTAACAACCCAAAACCTGAAGATGTTCAAGTAACGTCACATAAGTGGCAGAAAAGCAGCAAAGTGAGAAGCTGGAACCAGAGAATATTTGCTTGAAAAATGCTTTTAAATGAGTATCAATGATTGCAAAATATAGCAGTTTCTGTCAATCGACTCATTGATTAATCAACTAATTGTTTGAGCTCCACACTAAATATAAATACAACATTATTGAAGGGCTGCGTAACCGCGAGAAACTAACTGGTGGTCATGAACATATCAAAACCTTTATTTAGTCTTTTAATTTATGTAACTGTTGCTCTATTTTTATTAATGTATTGTATATGTTTTTTATTGTATATTAATTTTGTGGCTTATATGGAATTAGCCAGATACAAGCTGCATATGACAACAGCCTCATTCCCAGAGCATCAAATACTGATGCACAAGCTGCCCTTTAGTGTCTGTATGAGACGCACCAGGCTTTCAACTAACTACAATGTAAACCCATCCGTGTCATTATGAGACCAATGACGTCTATATAAGATGACAATTTTCCTTCTTAGGAGGAGGCGGGTTGGGTGCAAGCCCCCAGGAGGTGCGCCAGGCTTTGAAGCCAATTTGACGTAGTGGCCAAACCGTGTAATTACAACTTCCATGTCCATCATGTGATGCCACTGGGCCCAAAAAATATTTTCCCCCACACACAATCATGGGAAAAGGAGCCACTGTAAAATGGTGGATAAATGTTTTTAGCATAACCCTCAGAATTTGAGCCATTCGGTCCAATAACAAGAGCCGCACAATTGAATTATTTTATCCCCATTCAAGTTAGCGGAGGGCTAAACCAGAAGTTAGCCGGCTCGGCCAGTGGAAGTCTCTGATGCACATGCAACAATCAGTAAGCGTGAGAAACATCTGGGTAATTTCTTCACAGCAGGAAGTGGCTTTTTTGGCTTCATGAGCCATTGAGCAACCTTCGAAGCCCTGCCTCCGATTTTTTTTTAACTACCAACTATAGCATCATCAATAAACCACAGATGTGAAATCATCATCTCTCTGGCACAGTATTAACAAAAGCTAAACATTCTTATACAGTTTTTAGAGCAGAGTAATTGTATTATGCTGCACGTTCTCCAATACTCATATTTCCTCATATTTCTAAAAACAAACCACAAAAAGTTGCTGCATCCATAATTAGATTTAGATGCAGTTGGGAAAATAGTGTTTCACATTATTAGTTTGCTACAGAATATGAATATAAACTTGACAGTACAAAGGTTTTCTTGGGATTATCCTCAGTGTTCAGGTGTAGGTTGTATTGTCTCATGTTGAAAACCTGCCAGTCTGGTACCTGCAGACTTGACAAAATAAAGTATGCACGACTTTTGGCACATATTATTTGAACCAGGTGTTGTCGTCAAAAGTGTTTTTAAGAAACTGAACCAGCTGGTTTGTTGAGTTGCTGCACTGCGTAATCCAAACAAATCTGTATTTACAGATCTACTTTATCTGGATTAATTTGGTATATTTTTGTTTTCGATTACAAACAAAAATACAGTTTCTCTTTTCTTGAGTGTAAAAGTTTTGTTCCCAGGTTGACATGAAGTCTTTGTGTCTCGGACTGAAGTGTTGTCTTCTCACTTTAGACGTGTGTTTCCACGCTGTGCCAACAGCACAATAGACACCGTGAATAGGCATCAATAAATAATAAACAACTGGACGGAGCTCACTGCCAACTCCACACAATGCTCACCTCACTGGAGAGGATCCCCCCCCTTCCTCCCTCACCTACCTCACCCCCCTCACCCCCCTCACCCCTCAGCCGCCTGTCACAGATCATCATTAACGTTGTCTCACTTTGTCCCTCAGCTTAGAGAGACACACAAGCAAATAAGCCTTTTCATCGGCCGAAGCCGGATTCTCAGTTATCAACCTTCCCAGTACAGGACATTGTATGACCAGTATCACGCTGTGGTAATCTGCATTCTAATTAAATTGGACCCAGACTGTTTGCTCAGATGATCGCATGTCACTGACGCTGCGGATTAGCGAGACACTGCCACGTTTAACCTTTAAATGTAATTCCTTTGTGATTTAAACGCACGCTGCTCAGAGGTCATCATGTACAGGGAAACTTATATCAAATATCATATGAAAGACAAACTTCGTCACATATTTTTTTACAGTTGTTGCGTCAGAGTCTGTTTTATTTATGTGTTGTTAAGTATTGTTTATTTTTAGTTTGGAGACACAGAAAATGAGGAAAAGAGATTCAGCAAACGTTCCCACTTTGCCTTGAAGCAGCGATGTTGCAGTAACATGATCAGCATCCTAAACTCTGGAGGCTACCAGGACACTCTATTTATTTTATTTACTTATTTCATTACATTTTTGTGCATTTGGGACTAGAAAATGAAAATTGTATCCGAGAATAATGTAGTTTGGGGGATCTTGAGCACCGTAAACGTTTTTTAAAAAGTACTTAATTTACAAAATAATCCAACAGAATATTTAATGAATAGTTAGTTAGTTAGTTAGTTAGTGTGTCATGGACATACAAGCACACAGCGTACAAATACAGTTGAAGTGGTGAAACATTTATCAAACATAAACAAGAACAAAACTTCTCACATGACATTGCAAATAAATAACTTTGTCTTCTGTACGAAGCTCTACAAATAAAATCTGCCACACAAACGGTCCCTTCCTCAAACACTGCTCTAGTTTCTTATCATCCTTCATCCAGAAAAACTCAACAGAAATTAAAGACATTATACTAAAAAGCGTGACCCTTAAATCATATATAATGAGCAATAAAACATAAAACAGACTTCAATCTCATAACTGTAAATCACATGAATATGATGAAGTCATGAATATGTAGATAAACAAAACAGGTTCAACCTCACAGCTCATTAATTTAACTCTGATTAATTATTAGCTATTTGATCAGATTTTTTCATAACTTCATTCCTTCACAAAGTGATTTTTAAGATGATTTTACTGCAGTTAAAAACATTTCTCTCACTGTCATATCAGATCATCTCTTTTTGATCCGAGTGTTCTCGAGGTTGCAACCAACAATTTTTTTCATTATCCATTCATCTGTTGGTTCTTTTTCCTATTTATTAAATGTTTAGTCACTTTACTTTCAGTCTCCCACGTTCAGCATTCATTAACAGTATATAAACTTTTATTAAATGGTTTATAACAGCCTATAATGTAGTTGTTAGCAGCTTCAGGAGGCTTCATGTGTATAAACACATAATAAATGACAATATAGTAAAACACAGCTGTAATAATATAAAATGTCTTCATAGGAAAAGTTATTATAGATAAATGCTGTGCATTAATGAACACTTAAAAAGTCCTTATATTGGCTACATTATAGTTTGTTATAAACCATTTATTGATTGTATTTTATTAATGTTTACTACCCATGGATGCTAAAAAGGGGGACTTAAGTGTTACCCATGAAAAAGAAGAATATCATCAAGTTTATAGAAGCTTGAATCTGCAAATTTTGTCATTTTATTCTCAAAAAATGACAAATAATCAGTTATCAAAACTTGAAAACTTATTTTCTATTGATCAGCTTATCGTTTTGTAGCTGTAGTTCTCGACTGTTAGTTCTTAATAACACCTTTCACCGTGTCGGGTTTGCCTCGTCTGATCTCCATCCTGTTTGTGTAATCTTGTAGCAAAGCCCAGTGCTTTGTGTTCCCACCTGGCCGCAGGTTAGCAGGTCGCCAGGTAAGCATTTAACAAGCCCTCCATTGGCTTGTCTGCTCCACTTAACACCTGACATACCCCCTCTGTGCCGACCTTTGACCTCTGACCCCAGACTGACAACACGGGAGACGTCTCTCGGATACTTTCCTTTCTCCGCTCCTCTCCTCTTTTCTTCTCGGCCTCTCGCTGAGTGCCGCAGAGTGAGACAAGGTGAAAGGTATCCAGGCGTTTTCTGAGAGGGGGGGCCGCGCAGGTGTTCATGCCTCCACACCTCTCAAGTTCAAAAGCCATTGAGTCCTTAGCAACCAGGTAACAGTCAAACAATGTGTCACCCACCCCCACCCCGAGGCGACAGTGTCTTCTGTTTTACTGTCAGCCCAGCGAGGAAGCACAGAGCGCCGGGCTTTAATCCAAACGCCTCATATTCACGTCATCCTCACCCCCTGACAATGAAAATATACATATTAACCAAACTGCCAACACCCATGCATGTATGACATCATCTGATATTATTCAATCACACCCAAAGTGACAAAAACATGGCCAGACACAAACATTTGTGAAGCTTGAAAATAAAAACACAGGACAGACAGACTTGTGCTTATCTGACAAAACAGCCCCTGTATCATGTCTGAATATGTCCTTCATGCCACTTTTTTTTTACTCACCAACATGTCCAATATTTCCCAGCTCCAGCAGGTTTATGGGTTCAAAAGTGGGAGCTGGTCCAAGCATTACTAGTAACATTAGTGTCAGTAATTTAATGCGCAGGTGTGAATGGATTCTCAAACAAGCCGGGGAGGCCCCCGGCGAGGCCTGCGCAGGACCGCCAGGGCCAGCGGCAGGTTTAAATAAATACGCTGCTGAGCAGACATGTCGGCAGCTGGGGCCCGATATGGCTGCTGCTGTTTGTGTTGTGGCTTTGCGAGGGCGCTGAGGAGAAAGCAGCGGGACTCTAGCATGTTTCCTGGGAGAAGAAGATGAAGAAAAAAAAAACTTCATGAGGAAAATAAGTGGCACCTGAAGACGTGCTGTGAGCTGCCGCGTGTGTGGGCAGCTTATGAATCCT
This sequence comes from Thunnus maccoyii, assembly GCF_910596095.1. Taxonomy (NCBI): domain Eukaryota; kingdom Metazoa; phylum Chordata; class Actinopteri; order Scombriformes; family Scombridae; genus Thunnus; species Thunnus maccoyii. The sequence goes on from NC_056540.1 coordinate 23,859,391, forward strand.
GACTGGTGTCATAGTCAGTGTAGCTGTCATGAACACACCTCCATCAGCTCCCAGTCAGGGCTGTAAATAGTTTTCTTTTTATTGTTAAAGATCACAATGACGACCAAGTTCTTGGAAGTCGTATTAGTCGTATTAGTAGAATTAAAAAATCTTTACAACCTCAAACAGATATTTGACATTTCTGTACTGCAATTTCTTGTTACTAATCAGCTGATATATTTACTAATAGCTGTATGTCTGCAATTAACTCATATCAGACCAGTTGATTGATCAGTTAAGCTTTTTGTTTTTTCATAGACGAAAGCGCACATCTCATAGTATCACTGTTCATCAGCCGGGGCGTTGTTCATGTTTTGCAGTTGTTGATTGAAAGAAGATGGTAGCCTCAAACATCAGCTCTGATGTGTTTTCCATACACGTGTCACTGCGACAACTTGCAGAAATTCAAGGATTTCTGCTTTTACAAATATTGGAGTTACGTGTAGATAAATCAATTCATTATTTAGCAACCTTGCTTGAATGACAGTGTTGCAGAGGTGGGAAGAATATAAGGCTGTGGAGATGAAAAGAGAAAGAGACCCTGAAAAGCTAAAAGATGGCAAAGCGAAAACGCAGGCAAAGAGGAAAACCCCCAGAGCCTCTACGCAGTCCGTCCTCTGAATCGAAGGGAGAGGGAGTCGGTGAGGAGGCCACCAGATGCCAGATGGGCCTGTTCGGGGATGGTTTATGGATTAAGAGCTGAGCAGAAAAGGGGCAAAAAAAAAGCAGGATCAGTTTCAATGTTTCTTTCCAAGCTGCCAAAATTCCCTCATGGATGTCCTGACAGTCATTAAAAAAGCTCGAGCTGTTGATTCCTTCAGGCATGCTGCCAGAGGTGGTATGAAGAGAGTTCACCTCTAAGTCCCGCAGTAAATCCCACGGATTCCCGCTGAGCCAGAGAGAGACACCTGCGGGACATATGATACTGTATATTTCATCTCAGTCTTTGAGCTCAGGTACATCACCATCTCGACGCATTAGCTCAGCTTTAACCCGGCAAAGCCTTTATCATCATTCTCTTATATGTTGGTACTCCTCTATAAAATGCTTTGTATTTGTGAGACTATGTAGATAAACCACTTACATTTGAAATTGTGGAAAAATAGCTTCGGCTTTCCAAATTTTATATCAATTGTTTTCATAAGTAAAATAATAAATAAAGCAGTATCATTTTAGAGGTTTTCTTTATCTCCATTGTCAAATTTCTAACCACATCTTACAGTGCACATGATGCAATAACACTCCTGTCAGTCTTTAAAAGCTGAACAAAAACTAAACACTACATCTACTTACACTACATTTAGTTATTTGCATTTGACTTTTTTTTTGACTGTACAAGTACAGCTCACCTGAAACATTGCAATAAATGGATACTAACTGTGTTTGCCCTCTTAGAAGCTTTTTACTTTTTATTTTTAGTTTTTAGTTTAGTTATTTTCTTGAAAGTAAACAGCCATATCTCAGGATATTACCATTAACAAAACAGTTTATTCGTGGTAAAAATCCTGGCTACATCCTTAATGACAGAAAAGTTGTACAAATTTTCAATTCAAGCTGATTAATGTACTTTTTGTTGCCAGTTTCAAAATGCCTTTCAACAACCTTCAGAGATCATAAAATTGTTACGTCCAGCAGTGAGTCATACATGGAGGGGCAGAGTCTGATATTTTTTCAGATTATGTCAGAGGGCGTTTTGTAATTATTTCTTGTCAAAGACAAGATTTATTCTTATGAGGCGTAAGGCTGTTGTTGTTTCCTCAGTCTTGCCAGGCAGGACATTTTATCAACCTTAAAGTACTCAATCTGCAGCAACAAAACTCACTTTTAAACTGTCTTACAGCCTGGGTTTGGTCAGAATGTCTTCATCATTAACTCTTCCTCGGATATAAACAAGGACTGGAAAACTCCTCAATGAGGTAATAAACTCTTTCAACCTTTTAATGGAAAAGTAAGAGAAAATGTAGTGTAACAGTCAGAAAAATTAAAACTTTATGTAGCAGGATGGCATTCATGAAAATAAACTTGACAGGTTTACTGTAGACTTCTGGACAAAACTGCTGCTTTGTTCATTTTAGTTTATACATAACATTTACAGGAAATGCTGCAGTCTTTTACAACTGGTCACATTGGTCCTCGTGTCCGCAACTCACCTGACCTCTTCTATAGTGTAATATAGTGATGAAATCATCTCCATTCATCAGACAGTAAAATGTGCCCAGTTGTATGCACATACAATACAGTTAAAATCCATCAAACTGCACAATTTAACTGAATATATGCAAAAAAAAATCTTGCAGATAATTTTAAGATTGCTTTTGGAGAGCAGTGTGCATTACATCAATGTAGTTTGCAGCTGCATAAAGAGTGTAATATCCTCAGAAAACTTAGACAAGCCCTCTCCTCCATTTAAACTGTCCATCATTCTGGCAATCCCGTTATGGAGCAGCTCACATGATAGTGATGAGAAGGCCACAGCAACCTTTGTTATTCTGACTTCATTGTGTTTCTCTTGTCGGTGAAACCCTGAGTGGGACTGCAGAACCCTATCCTCCGGTCTATGAATAGCAGGGCAGGTCGGTGGGGGGGGGGGGATAACAATAGCGGAGGGCTTGGGTGTTCCCTGCATCACACACTCTGAGAGACCAACCTTTGGTTCATCCCCGAGTCCCTCATCAAATATTAAGCCTGCTGTCAGTCAGCAGCAGCAGCGCAGCCAGACCTGGACGGGGCAACACTTTTCACAGCTGGTGGGTTGCTGCTATTGGATCGGACACAAACTCTGTGCTGTTCTCTTGTGTCAAAAGATGCTGCTGCAACTGTAAATACATAATGTGAGAAAAGGGTTTGTGACTGTTTCACAAGGTTTTACAGATGAAGCTATGGTGCATCCCCAAAAACAATCAAACTAAAAAAAAAACCATAAAAAGTTATGTTAAGGTTAAAATGTTGCTCAAACAGCAAAAATAACGACCATGATTACTAAAGAACAATGTCCAGTTTACTTTTACTGTCAATGATGCTGATTAAATAGTAACTTTAATTCTTGATTTCTCTGCATGTTGTCTGAACTATTAGTGCACTTTGCAGATAACCTCAAACTTACTGAAACATATTTTAAAAACACATCTGTATGTCTTTGTCCAGACTCTTTGCACCTGCATATAACTCCAATAATTATTTTTCATGTTTTGTGTGTGTTCAGTTCTGTCCACATATCCTTTGTTGCTGGTTGATAGTTGTTTATACTTTTGTTCTACAGTATTTTATACATTTTCTTTGCAGAAAAAAACACAGTTGGTGCAGTTTGGTTCTGGTTGTTGGCAAAAACAAATTCTTCTTATGTGTATCTTAATTATCTTTTAATTACTTCTTCAGACTAGTTTAAAGGTCTGCTGCGATGTTATGTACAATACATTTCCTGTTTTTACCTTTTTAATTTTTATGAGATTTCTTATTTTTTGAGCCTCATTGGAAAAAGTTTTATACATTATGATATTTATTAGCAGCCGTAGATGTCCTTGATGTCAAGGAGCAGCAATAGTGGTGTCATATTATACAAAGTCATAGCAGTGCTGGGAAACAATGATTTATGATGTACATGTACTCATGTACTGTAATCAAGTTTTGAAGTACTTGTACTATGCATTTCTGTTTAATGCCACTTTACACTTCTACCCCACAACAATTCAGAAAGAAATATTTTACTTTTTACACTGTTTATTTGACAGCTACAGTTACTACAGTAGAAACTTCACCTGTATATCTACAAAACATACAAACCAACACTATACACAGTAGTTAAAATCAGCTCCACCTCGACCAACTAGAATAGTAAGTGGTAAATACTAGGGCTGAACGATTTTGAAAAAATATCTAACTGCATTTATTATGTCTAATTTTGCAATTATGATATGATTTGCGATATTACAGGAAATTATCGTTTTTACATCATTATTCTCATTTTCATTGAAAAACATATTAAAGTTATTATGCTGTGATTTTTGTACTTTGGATCTGTACCATACAAAGATGTTTGAATGTCATTTCATTTAAAATGGTATTTTGACACATTTCGCCTTTAACAAATATTGATCCTCCTGCAATTTGAAAATTGCAACCATATTGTGATTTTGATAATATTTCGATTAATTGTTCAGCCGAACATGAATGCATCAGCAATAATAATCTAATGATAAAGTATTTGGTAGTATAACACTCACAAGGGCCAGTACATTTTGTTGGTAAAACTTACAGTAAAACTTTGAGTGCAGGACATTTACTTGTAATGTTTAAAGTGTCTTATTGCTGCTTTTCCTTAAAGGTCCAGTGTGTAGGATTTAGTGGCATCTAACTGAATGGACTCAGCAGAAATGGAATATAATAGTCATAACTATGTTTTAATTAGTGTATAATCACCTGGAAACAAGAATCGTTGTGTTTTCATTACCTTAGAATGAACCCTTTATATCTGCATAGGGTCCTCTTCTATGGAGGCCGCCATGTTGCACCGCCATGTTTCTACAGTAGCCCAGAACGGACAAACCAAACACTGGCTCTAGAGAGGGCCTTTCACAATTTTTGTGAGTTTCACGGCCACCATAGGCTCTCCTACACACTTGGAAGGGGAGGGTGAGGGGTATTCAGCTGGTTGTAATCTGCAGCCTCACCACTAGATGCCACTAAATCCTACACACTGTACCTTTAAGTAAAGATTATGACTATTTTGTCCACCACTGTTGAAAATTGTGGTGGAAATGAATATGTGGCGCTCACTGATACCCAGCTGACAGTGATGGTAAATCTGCATCACATCTGCCAGACCAGACAGAAACTTTTGGATTTTTAAACCCATGAAAATGAAAATAAACATGTTTTACTGGATTTAGTTCACATTCCTCCCGATGGGGATTAATTCCTTTCAGAGGGCTCTCTTGTGAATTTGTCGTGTTGAAGAGGAAGGAGGAGGAAGGCAGATGAGTAGATGGATACAGAAACCCCCTCCTTACGACTCCCCTCCACCCCCTGCTTCTTTGTGCCAGTTTTGGGATTAGTCACCAGATACTGCAGATATTAATGACTCCTGTTAAAATGAATATTACGTGTCATCAAATCCCCTGTTGTATGATTTCATTTCCACACCCCTGAACACATAATGGTGGAAAATAGAACTCCTGGACCTGTCAGAAAGGCTGTAAGTCCTGTTAGATCCTGTCAAACAAACAAAAAGGAAGAAAATATTTTTTCGCAGGGACCATAGTGGCGATAATGTTTCAGCTGACATTCTCCCTCGATACACCTGAGACAGGTGACTTTTGCGGTGAGAGGATTATCTGTTATGGAGTTTGAAGAGGTTCCCATTGTCCGAGGCCAGGAATATGAATAACCAAAGAGCTGGCGTCGCTGAAGGGGGAAGACGTTGGCAGTGAGCTGACACGAAGACAAGATTAGCTCATCAAAATATATGAATTAGTAACACAGTAAAGACACTTTGGATGACACTCTTCATCAGAGCCACCTTTGACTATGAAACACTGCTATTGGCCCGTTTATGAATAAGTGATTGGGTTTCCAAATTTGACTCAATTATTCAGACGATAATTGGCCCAGCTTAATTGGTGGTGGAGCATAAAAGATTCAGGGTGCCCCTTAAGTGCAGCACATCAGGCGCCACTTATAATGATGACAGATGGCTGTTTGTTGGGTTGGGTGTCAGATGGGAAGGCTTTGTCATATTCACACTTCCCCCTTGTTAGGAGACAGATCAGGTTTTTCCTTCTCAGAGCGCTACACAGTTTCTCTTTTTCATACGCCAACTGTGACTGCAGTGAATTATTGAGACGCCGCAAGCTGACGAAGTGCCAACCAGGGGTCCTCTGTCAGCGAACACGTCAAATGTTTGGTTTGTGTTTCTTTTGGGCTAAATCAGCTTAATGAAGTACTTTACGGAAAATGTCTCCTGTTACAGGCTGAACTAAGTGGAACATTTTTACAGCAAAATTGTAGATTACATAAGATTTTATCATCTGGGTTATGAGGGGAAAAGTGGTTGAGCTTTATTTTCTCAAAATATATAACCATAAAACAATGTTACAGAGTAGAAACATATGAAAACCAAAAGTAAAAGATATTCTGAAATAAATGATCATAGGAATAAATGCAGACAAATTATATAATAAAACCATCAAATTGTGAAATAATCCAATAAATCTTTGAAACTCAGCTCATGAAATAAAAATGCAGGTCGTTTTTATTTAATTCCAGTAGTTTTTATTTCAAAATGTCCTTGTTCCAAAGTCTGTTTTTGCCTCAGTGACCACCAAATCGTTTCATAATGACGCTTTTTTTTCTTTATCTGTCAGTCAAGGCAAACTGAGCAGAGCCAGTTATGGGATTGGATGTTCACTCACTCAAACCAAAGCAACAGCCAATCACTGGCTCTCCCCTGTTACTGTGAAAAGCAGTAAGATGAAATAACAGTTCATATTATGAAGCTTTGTTTATTCAGGAAATATCACTGAGATCAAGACCTCGTTTGCAAGACAGACCTGAAAACAGGTTACGTTTACACAGGATCACAATAAGACACATTCATTCACATCACAATCACAAAACAAGCTTCATACACTCAGACACACAAATATTATGAAGAATATCAGCTGGTAAAACTTTAAAGTCACTCAGAAGTAACTTGAAACTGTTTTTAGATTTCATAAGACTGAGGTTGTGTCTGAAATCTCTCCCCTGTTCACTCATTGATTACTTCCCAAAATACAGACACAGTAGTGAAAAGTAAACTCAGATTTCGGACACTTACTAATCACCATCATTTTTCTTCGTAACTGACAGTTCAACAGTAATTTTTGCATCTATAAAATGCGGCACATTGATTCGTGGGATTGCAGACTCTGATTTTGGGCATTCAAATAAAATGTCAGAGGGTACATTAAGTGCACTAAATAGTAAATAGAGAATGATTTCGGACACAGACTAAGAGCCCACAGCCATGCTAGCTGCTCTTTACTTTGCGGCTTTACTTGGGCACAGCAGTGCTTCTAGCTAAATGCAAAGTATTGGACAAATTAAAATATTTGCCTGATGATGGCGCTATATGAAAGATCAGGAAATAACCAAAGTTATTACAAGTCATCCTGAAGTGATTTGTTGAGACATTTCCCTCAAAACCACAAATGCCAACCTGTTGGTGGCACTAGAGGAAAAGTCACCACAATCAGCGAGTTTCGTCCTCTGGGGACCAAGAATTTCACACCAATCAATCTAATAATTGTTGGATATTTCAGTCTGGACCAAAGTGGTGGACCAACAGCAACTTTACCATCCCTAAAGTCACAAAAACTGTTTTATTTCACATTTTCATGATTATATAACAGATTTTGTCTGTATTTATTTACTGTATGTGGTTATTTATATCAGAATGTTCTGTTTATTTATGTAACATTGAACAGTTTGCATCTCGATAGAAAACAATTAATACAGAGCCTCATATACAATATTACTAGTAGAATAATCATCGACAATCATTTACATTTGACCATCTATAAAAAGTTTTAAATCTTGCAACAATAATCCTCTGTGGCTCCAAACTCCAGAGACAAATAACAGTATTATACCTAAAGACAACTAAAATGGAGTTCACCACAAATGTATTTATTTTTCTTCAACTTTTGCCCCACAAATTACCAAAACATTCACAGACAAACACCCAGCAGCTTATTTTTATTCATTAGTGGTACATTAATAAAGGGGCTAATTAACATGAATGAGGCTGCGGTCAATTTTGAGCAGAACAAACAACATTTTCAACTTTGCCATTTCTCATAAGTGTATAATCACTAATGATACATTTAGCATTGAAAACACACAAAAAAGAACTGAATTTCTTCTGAATCACACATGAAAACTCCACATTGTATGAGTTAGCACTGCGTGTACACACACCTAATGTCTTCCTGTGTTCAGCGTTTTCTACATTTCCCGTCCCTAATTGCCTAATAATTTAAACACACTTAAGTTGGCTCATTAGCTGTGTATGAAGACTTAAGGGGGGAAACACCTGTTCATTTACTTAATGAACTCCGAAAAACACTGCACTGTGTTCAGGGGCAAGAAAATAAACCGAGACATAACATAGTGGTCTCAAGACATACAAACCTTTAATGGAACTCCAATACTAAAAAGTAAATATCAGCATTTATGCTTTTGTTAATCTACCTTTAGAGACGGGCTGGAGCGGCTTTCTGGGACTGTAAATCAAGTGTTTCCTCTCTTTGGCCTTCCACTGGAAAAATAATGAAGGGATTCATGAGGCCTGGGGCAAAGCTGGGAGTTTTGAATGAGGAATGAAGTAAATATCCAAAAGAAACCATTTGGATTGTGTAAATGATATTTCCGTGTGTGCACGCAAGTGAGACACAGATCTGCTGAGGAAAATGATAATTGTGAAAGTGGTGGAAAAAAAAACTGAAAAAATTGAAATTGCTGCCACGGCTGCTTAGTGCAGAATGGGCAGGTGCTCCGTGCTTCATCAGGGAGGACTTAAAGCATGTGAAGACTCTGAAGGAGTTCCCGTCTACCATGATCCCATCTGGTGCCAGTTCTTTTTTAATCACCCAGTAGTCATGTGGCCTCGCTGAAGTCCTTCATCTGTAGCGCTTCTTCCACTAATCTGTAGGTAATCTTTGCCATTTGTTGTGCAGTATTTCAAGGCCACAAGATACTGGCTGAATATTCAAAACTGTTCTTGCCAGGTTAAGTGAAAGCATTTAAATTTTTTCAATGAAGACAAATGTCTTGGATATTAATTTTAAATGTCTATAAAGAACCTATTCCACATGGTATACTTTCCAATATAGCCCATTAAGTTGAGTGTTGATAGATGTAGTTATGTACAGACTTGCGAGAATCTGAGTTTTGGGGGTCTGATCGCTAATATTTGCTGTTTAGCATTAACAATAAGTACGGCTGAGGCTAAAGGGAATATAATTTTGATTTGCAAGTATTTGGTCATACCTTGGTTCTCTGCGTTGTCTTCCATACCGCTCTGCAGGAGCAGAGTCACTCTGGAATTGACATCATTGTTGTGTGTCACCTTGCAAGTGATGCAGAGAACTCTTTGAAATCCAATTTAAGCGTCCAGACTGAGACGCATCTGTGGAATCGCATTTCAAACCACCTCCAAATGTGGCTTGGATCCGATTTGCAAAAATCGCATTTAATGTGTTTTTTTTGTTGTTTTTTTTGCCGGCCAGACTTTCCAAAATCAATCTGGATTCAATCTGGATATGACAAAAAACAGGTTTGGGCTGGCAATCTGAACAAGGCCATTAGGTCCAAACAATATTCTATATACAAATCTGTTCCCTTTATCGCATAAATTAAATAAATATGTAATGACCTGGTCATGTTCCAAAGAGTTTAGAGAACTATGCGACATACACAAGACTTTTTTGTCTGCTCCTGTAAATAATAAATGAAGATAATTAATATTATGTGGCTGTGTGTGTATTCAACCACACATTCCACAACTGAAACACAGACCATGTGGACACCAGTCCACCAATCATGGATCCTTTCATTGTAGCCCGGTTCTTGACCTCTGAGTCACTGCCTATATCTCAGATTTTTGTCAGTGATTCAAAGAGGAGCTTACTGACAGCTATTTCCCCCAGCAAGCCAATCACAGCTTTCTAGACAGGATTAAGAATGGGAATGTCATCTGTCTGCGCTGGTAACAGAAAAATGGCAACAAGCACGGATGAGATCACAGTTATACAGGTTGTTGTAAGCTGAATGTCAATCAGTTTGAATTAATTTTGAACCGCAGTTTCTGCATTGACTGAAAATGACATTGACAGGACTGATTAATCAATCACTACTGATTGATTAGGGCATAATGTTGCCCAACAAAAAAAATGGCCACCACAAACACAATGTCAGACATGGAAACAAAATGGCAATTTAGACTGATTATCAAGCTACCTGCTTTGTCCTGTTCTGAGCATCTAGTTCTGCAAATGCACAGTGTAACAGTGTGACTGAGAACATGATGGCATGTTTTTCACATAGGAATTACAGCTCATGTCATCCGTAATCGATGTGGCGACTTCAGGATGGACTTGACCCATGTACTGTCACCGTCTGCCATCTTCACCAGCACCCTTTGCTCACACCTCTCTATGCTGGAAACCTAAGACCACAGGCCACAAAGGGCTGTGTAAAGCATCTCACCCTTCCCTCTCAGTATAGTAATTAACCTGCCTCTAACCTCCCTGTCCAGCAGCATCCACGGAACAGCCTGGACACTTCACACAACAGCCTGCACACAGGAACCTGACCCTCATGGGTCCCTTTCTTCTTTTGTGACACTTTTCTGTGTGGCACTTCCCAAACTATGGCGGCCCGCCATACCTTGCACACACGAAATGTCATCACGTTCTTTAATGACTCCATGTCTCGATTAAAACAGTCTGACAGATCACTATGAATTAGTAGCTACTTATAAGTGATTTCATATGTTATAATATGGGACAGAGAAAAAATGCTCTTGATGTACAACTCAAGCGATGAAGTCAGTAAATCACAGGCTCCACTCTGTCCATAGACAATTTGCAAAGTAAGAAAACATTAAAGACTTATTAACTTTTAGTGGACTTTCAATGCAGGTCAAGAAATGGAAATAGACTAAACAGCCAATAAAAGCATGAGCCCTTCTTTGGCGCAAGTCATGACAAAAGCAGCCCTTAAATCACATGTGAACAACTCTGCCTTGTTCATAACGCAGACTGTCAAGAAATGCCACATCTAGCATGTTTGTAAGGGTGAACCTTTGGGGCAGTCCAGCACCTTTATTTCCATCAATAATTTCCTGTCCTCGGCTGATGACCTTAGAGCCCCCAGAACAGGCTGGTTTTGATTAACAGTACCTGCAGGGTTTGTGACGCTGTGATGGATACTCTGAAAAAAATCACACCATCCAGGTTTTCCACACTGCCCACATTGTGTTGGACAGAGAAAGGAATTCTAACGTCACCTCGCATTATATCAATGCTTTCGTGCTGTTCAATACGAGGCAGCTACTTTTTCCAACATACAATTTTTGTTACTGGCAATCCAGTGAGAGAACATTGTCTGTTACCACCAAGAAATGACTCAAGCACTGTCTCAGCACATTTCTTTCAAACATTTCAAGAAAAATCCCTTGATTTAAACATTTCGGTGCTGCTCTATATCGTGCCAGTCCCCCATTTGACTATATATTGTTGTTGGCTGGACCAGCAGGGTGGTGTTGTGATTGTTGTCACGGTCCTTCAGCCAGAGGGCCTGGGCTCAATTCCCCTTGACAGCCCAAATCCACCCTGCTGAGGTGCCCTTCAGCAAGATATGGAATTCCTACCAGCTGCAGGGATGAAGTTCTGAAGTGGACTTAGGCTATGTTCACACTGACATTGAACCTGGTACAACTTTTGTGGGACTGCAGTACAATGTCATCCGGGAAGGCCAATCAAATACGTGTAAGTGCACATTCCTTGTCAAGTGTGCAACGTTAGCGCTGTATTTCTGCTGTTTACCTCGCAATTGGTGCCGCTGTGATAACTTACAATAAGTTGTAAAATCCTGTCTTAGAGTATTATGAGTTTGATGAGCCTTCAAACACATTAATCTGCTACATAAACTGGCCTTCCTGGATCATATTTCATTGTCTCACTGGTATGTACTTGAGGCAATACCACCAATGCAGCCCCTTGCGTTTTTTTTTTTTAATGCAGGGATGTTTTTTGGTCCGAACACCAACTTATCCTGAGATCACACTACATCATGTCGGCCAGATAATTTCCCAACCTGACAGACATGGGGCGTTGGGAAGGAAAAGGAACGTTTGTTGCTCATTTTCTGTCTGAATTGTTTTGACTTTTCTCACCTAGTTTGCCAACTCCTACAAGGATTTCTCTGACATTGCCAAGTAGGACTGCAGAGCGCATAACTGCAAACATGGCAAAGCAAACGATGCTGCGTATCCACACATTCAGCCTCTTACTCCCAACTGGGAAGTTAAAAAGATATTGCCCATCTTTACAGTTCGGTGATGACAAATGGCTCCAGGTTCACGTCCACTGATAAAAACATGATTACATATATACACATTTGTTGCTGGTGCTGCCAGGTGGAAGAGTAAAGTTGGTCCCTGGCACCTCACGATCACCTTTGTTTGTCGAGTCAGTCATGAAAGACAGAAACCTACTGGTCAGTGTGGCTTCATCAGCCAGGTTGTAGTATTCTCAGCCAAGAATAACCCCCGAAAAGAAAGATATTCTTTTTTTGGTTGCTGAAAATATTTGCTTCATCTATCAAATTTTTCACAAAATCTCATCACCTTCAAGTTTTGGCAATTTTTATATTCTCTTCATCTAAATGTAGCGTTCTATTTATTGTTCTTCTTTGGGCGGAGAATACTGTCCGATCTCTAGGCTCAATGAAACCCTTACTACTCCCTTTGGAAATCATCGACGCTTTGCCGTCAAGTTAAAAATATAAGTCGTTTTTCTTGATTCCTGAAGAGTTGACATTGTGGAGGTTCACTGGTGATATGGACCCTCTGTACACATCATGAAGCACGCCATTTACAAAGACACCTGGTGGAAAAATCCATATACCCCCGTACCTTTTGTTCTTTGGAAAGAGACAGGATAGACAGACCACATAGTTTCAACACATTTCAACAGATTTTCCTGGTTTGAAAGGACGTCCCGGGAGAGAAACGAACACCTGAAGCAGTCACTCATGGATGTCAATAAACATGGACTCATACTGTATAACATGCCATCTTCACACACTATTGTTTCTCCACTGAGGCCTGAACAAGAGACTCATTTTTGCGGCTCCATACTGAATGAATTTTCCAGTCAAATATGGAGTGAAAGTTCCACTCTGTCGCAAGTGAAATGGGACATAATTTGAGGGAGAGATCAACATGGAATTAGCATACTTCCACAAATCCAGAAGGGATATGACCTCTGTAATTAGCAATAATGTTCAATTCATTTTGGCTATGACCATTTTTTCTCCACAGAAGCACTTATTTAATCCCAGAGCCATAGTTTCCCACTTTAAAAAATGCCACAGTGGAACGTCTACATCTATATTCACACTTTTCAGTGTCTCAAAGCACTGCAGCATCTCCTAAGTAGTCTTTTGAAAAGCCTCAAAGTGTCATCTTTGGGTAAACGCTATTTTCAGTGGACTGTAATGAATAGCACTTAAAAAACTGAATGGCTCTCGTATCAGGTTTTGTATCCAAAGCATTTTGGGGAACAATGAGGGAGGAATCACAAAGCAAAAGAAAAAGAGAAGTCGAGTTGAGTAATGACCTTGTAATCTGCCTCCCTGCTTATATTTTCACTGTGCCCATTAACTCTTTTATGTATATTTATCTTCTAACAGATGCTGTAAGTAGTGACACCCAACTCTGGTCCCACCCAGTTACTGTCTCTTTGTTGAAGGTTGGCACAGTGCTGAGATGAGGGTAAGTGCTCAGGTGTGGGATCATTACTGTCATTTTTACATGATGATATCATTATGTTTCAGTCTAACAGAGGAGATCCTTTATCAAACATATGATCTGTACAGGCCTGCAAGAAGTCTCAATTATTAGCTCTGAAAAGCCCAAGTTAATTTATCATCTGCTTTGCAGGAGTGAGACGACCTCTGACCTTTCGTTACAATGTGCTCACATGCACCATGTCTGCCAGTGTCTCAGTAAGTCTCTTTTCTTTGATTTAAATCAACTTTTGTACCTCTTTTATTTAGGCAGAGTTCTTATATGGCTGCTTGTGTTTGGATGTTTAACATTTGGGAACTTTGGGAAAACATGTTTATATTTCTCAGAGTAAGGTATTGACAAAAGTTCTATTTGGTATCAATAACCAAAACTTAGGTATTGGCACATGATCGATGATTTACTCTCAAATCATGAACACAAATACAAAATAATCATTAACTACAAATTATTGAATTTAATTTGTGTGAGTTATTACTACAAATAACTATAATTATTATTATTAACAATATCTGTATCAAAAGAAAGTTCTCATTACTTCTTCACAGTTGACTCTACATTCACTATGTTCTTATAGTTTCTCCACTACATTGTTAAACACACATGTTCAACTCAGTCTCACGAAATTTAATATACAGATTTGTGTACATGGGCACGAATTTCCCATTTTTTTGTGACACTCAGCACAACTTTCAAACTAATTTATTTCAACTGGAGGTATCTTTTGTGCCTGCACCATGTTTTTCAACATCTGATCATGAGATTTTATCCTTGTTTTTACTTGTTTATTTTAATTTTATCAGTACAGTCAATGGTCTGCATCAGTCCGCTGGGCAGACTGGATGATGATGATGATGATGTTTTTCCTCACCGTGTTAAGGTTTTCTTTTAATGATATCTTCCACATTTCTCAACACAAAAGTGTCCCTGATAACTCAACAATACTTAAGCAATATTACATGAGAGGGTGTGCTTTATCGTCATTGTTGGCACGACATTGATGCGGTCAGGAATGAGGTGCTTGCGCCGAGTTCTGTAAGCGTCACTGAAGTGGGGGGAAGTGGAAAGTTGAAATCGTGAATTGACTTAAACGTGACTTTCTCATGGTACTGTATTCATAATTATTATTGCAGCCAAACCCGTAACCGTAATGAGAGGAGCAGATCATGGCACAATGAAAAAAAAAAAGCGAGTGCACGTGCCACAGAAATAAGGTTACCTAGAAGAGTTACCGGGAGGTGTGTGTGTGTGTGTGTGTGTGTGTGTGTGTGTGTGTGTGTGTGTGTGTGTTGGCACTGTAGTTTATAACTTTGCCTAATCTAGGAAAATGTCAAGTAAAAAGTAAAGGAAACACCTCCATTGCAAATTAAATACAATATGTAAGGAGGGATGTGATGACTTCTACAGTTTCAACAGCAATGTTCATATTCAGCCTGTATTGTTATTAGGTCATCTTACCATTAAGTAATAGCTTCCTATAATAAGAACAGTTCTATTAACCAGCTCTAACATATTTATTTCACCACAGCCCCAAAATAGTCTATTTAGGTTGGTTTGGGTTTTATAGCTACGTTGTCATCATCTTTTCAAATTAGCTGAAAATCACATTTTCAAAAATCGAATTGGCTTAAAGTTTCATTATTGTGGAGGTGTAAACAATAGAAACTATATAAATGCAGTGGTGGTTGGTTAGTGTGTAGCCTGAAGTGAAATTGTGTTCCTTGGTAAACTGTGTTTAGGCAGGTGAAAGACAAATGGACAAACAGGCATAAATGACCAACAGTGTTGTCATCTGCAGATATTTTTGTAAACAATCTGTTATTGGCTACTCTAGTCAATGCTGCTCCTGATCCTGATTCCTGACTCCTGATCATATATTAACAATAAACACAAATAAAACAGAAAAATAAAGAAACCATTTAATGGTGTAGCCAACTTACTCATAGTAGAAGCACAAAAATCAAGAAAAATGGCCAAATCAACAAAATCTGAGCAAGTCAACAAAATCGGGCAGTTTAGTTGCGCTGCTACTATAGTAAGTATGGTAGCCTAAAGACGCTCGTTTGGTTTTAACTAGGCTGCCGTAATTGCTGTAAGCAGATGGCTCAACCGCAGTCAAAACGCTCCACTTCTGAAACACCCCCAGTGGAGTAGGTCGCCGTGTAGAGGGCGGAACAAAACCGCGTTGGAATGCAACGCAGACATGCCTGGTGGGATGCCGGCGTGAGGAAGAGCACCGTGTTGTGGGCGGATGTGGCGCGTTCGACTACTGTTTGAGGTTGTCTGCCATCAGTGGGCTTAATTCCGTTTCAAATTGCTGCGGTCAGCCGCAATATGAATCCAAACGCCACTAAATCTATTAAGAAAAGGCGTTTTATAGCCTGTGATTGTAAAATGTGAAGTTGCTCATTTATTTTCATATTTCCAAGAATATGTGGCTGAAGATATTTAATATGAAACCATCTTTCTTAAAACATAGTCTTCCTCAATTAATACTGAGCCACGTCATCCAATAAAGCACTCCAACGTATGTGTATGTGTGTGTGTAAACAGGATGAAGACGGGATTATCAAACTGGACTTTACATTTCAAATCCCCATCTGATCCCTGCACTTGTCACTCAAACTGGACTTTAGATTGTTCATTGCATTCTTTGCTTGAATAAAACAGATTCTGATTGAATGTACGATGTCATGCTGCCATAAAATCCCAAAACCAAGTATCAAAAAGATACAAAAAATCTCCAGGGTTGCGTAAATAGTAACCTATGCACTAACCCCAACCCTAACCCTAACCCAAGCACTTAAGGCCTTCCTCCAAGCCTGTAGTAATGTATTAGATTTTCAGCAGTATTATATTATCTCATTTTGGTAACTATTTCCACTAAAAAGAAGCTTCATATTATAAATTGGGCCTTCAAAGTGCTCTCTGAAACTAGGTCTGGGATACTTTTGTCCATTAAATGAAAAAATTAAAACTTTGTCATAAAGCTAAACCAAATACATCTAACATATGTCAGTATGAAGATTCCACAAAAAGCTAAACTACAAACTTATCAGAGCTTTATTTTAAGAAGGGCTGCGACTTGTTGCATTTACATTATCAATTAATCTGCTCATTAATTTCTCTATTAACAGTTTTGCTGATAAAATGTCCGAAGACTGTGAAAAATTTTCATCACAATTTGCAAAGTCCAAGTTGATGTCTTCAAATTGCTTGTTTTGTCTGAAAAAAAACAACAACAACAAAACAAATATGTTCAGTTTACTATCACAGCCAAATCTTCACGTTTGAGAAGCTGGAACCAGAAGATTTTTGGAAGTTGTTGCTAATTATTTATTTCTCGTAATCAACTAGTTGATTAATTGACTATTTCTTTCAGCCCTACTTTGAAGACAGGAGGTGAATATTTGATGCTTAAAACATTTTCACTTGACTTTTTCTTAAACTGAGTACCTAAGGTGGAAATCTATCACTCCAACACAGACCGTTTTTAATGTAAGGCTGTGAATGCTTATCTCAGCAAATACTACGACACCACCAGTTTTTTTTGGTTAGATTGACAGAATATCACATGCCCAGTGAAGAGGCTTTTGCTTTGTTATTGCTCCCCTCCCTCTGCATCAAAAATCTGATACAAGAGCTATTCAGTTTTAAGTGCTATTCATTACAGCCCACTGAAAATAGCATTCATCCATGTCCTCTAAAGAGACTTTCAGTTTTCTGTCCCCGCGCCTCTTTTTCAGAATCTGTGCTTTTACTGGCAGGTCTCCTCACCAGACCAACGACTATAAATATGACCCCTCTGAATGCCCACATCCTTGCCCCTAAAATAAATCATACGCCTTTCAGCTGAAGCAGACACATGGCACCTACCAGGACAGTCCCGTCTGCCTACACAAGCTGCAGTCTGTAAACGAGACAAGCAGAGTTCTCAGATCACGATCTACCAGTAGACACACACACACACACACTTAGGGACACCCACAGACAACAGAGAAGAGCAATCGTCTGAAGTACCCTGGGAACTAAGCACTGCTGGCTCACCTCGGGTCTCTGAATAACTGGATGCCAGCTCTGGCCTAGCGCAGGCCCTGCCTTGCTTTGCCTGTCACTCCTGTTGCTGCTGGCTGGCCCGCTGCGCTCTAACAGAGAATAGGAGCCAGTGTGGTGACCAGGGGGACTGGAGCTCATCAGAGGGGTTGACTCAGTCCTGCCTACTCCCTCAACGCTGCGGGTCTGGCACTCTGCGCAGGTGGAAAACGGAAGAGGGTGAGTGGGTAATCACGAGGGTGTTGGCCCTGTTCTACCCACACAAAAAAAAAGCACAGCCCACAACTATGGCCCTCTTACCAGCTTGTCGTGTGTGGTTTTTTGAGACTGTCATCGCAGAGTTTCAGCAATGAGAAACACAGACGGGCAGGAAGAGGAAAGAGAAACACAAAAAAGCAGGACGTGTGCCCACTGAATTCAAGTAAATACAGTCTGAAAGCTCAGAGTAGAGGCAAAAGACCTTCAGAGGGAAGAAGTGTTTTGGTTTCATGGTGGACCAAAACTTATTCTGAGACTACAAAGTAGTGAGCAAATTTAAGGTGTCACAGTGGTTGAATAAATATTAACAAATACATCGTATAGTTTGACTGTTTACCTTTGCATCTCCACTGGTGTGTGTACCGAAATGGAGAGTGAGCAAACACCAAAACCAACTAACACACAAAATGAGTCACATGCAGCTTCTGAAGAAACAGGGAGACAAATTCATTTTGACGTAAATCACCCCTGACTTTTGCCAATCTGTCAAAAGCCTCACCCTCCCCAGGCATTATCCGCTCCGTGATATTCTTTCCTTCCGTCTTTAGGGGAACGTCGGTGTTGTGAGTGTCTAAGCTGGAAACGGGCTGCAGTTGTTTTCTTTGCAAAAACACCTGTCTAAACAGCAGCAAAGCCAAGGGCAAGTCTCGCCTGTCAGCGTCGGTGACAGCTCTTGACAAAAATTCAGCAGAGACAATTCTTAAGACGTCCACTCAAGCGAAACAATGCACGTGTGCTGGAATGACCCCAGCTGGGCTGCCTGACTCTCCATTAAGTTTCAGTGTTGTTTGTAGCAGCTCAGCAGTGACATCGAACAACACCTGGATGAAGATAAAATGTAAGAGATTCCCGTAAAGATACTGTCTTTGTTTTGTTTGTCTCTGTGGTTTCAAATGCATTTAATCCACTGGTGGTTTCAGTGACATTGACTCAGGGGGAAAAAAAGGCTAAACCCAAAACCAGAACCCTCTTACAGTTGTGTGACAGCAACAAAAGACCGGACGATTTAAGTGATTACTTAATAAAGCTTACAACCATTTATAAAGCTGTTTGTATCATCTGTCCAGAGTGGATTTAGGGGCTGTTTCAGTGAAGACTTACTGAACAAAGACCAGGTGGCTCATTAGCTACCAGAGACTTAGGTTAGCCTGTATAGAGGGGGATCTCTGAGGTGGTCAAGTTTCAGTCCTTATGCTTAAATTTCAGTGCATAGATCTTTAATCTGTAAAACCCTCATCAGCTACAGTCCAGTTCTCATCATCTGCACCTCAAATGAGCACCTCCAGGACCTGTTCCTAGTGTTATCGTGGTGGTTTGTGCCATCATGGAGTTAAAAACTGCAAAGAAATCAAGACCCAATTGTGGTGTCCTTCAAGCAGCAATGCAGCTAACAAAGGCTGAGTAATGAGAAGACCTGCACACATTGAAAGAGCTTGTATTGTGGTTAAACTATAACTACGACTCAACTAAATTCACTACTAAAACTAATTAATTGAAATTAATTTTCCCACAAACAATATTGCAACCAAACGGTATATAGATGCACGTCACAAATCATTTCTTATTTTCCATGTAGCATTTTTATTCAGAAACACAAATACGTACCGCTATATAACGTCGACTAAACATTCACTTTAAACTGTACATTGTTGTATCTCGTACATTTTATTTACATGATCAGAGTTTATTGGATGCATTCTGAGGATTTTAATCAATTTAAATGACCTTTTGAAATGGAGCGCAGGTTGCTTTTATTATACAAATACATATTTTACACATATGGTGGATATTTTGGTCGGTGGACACCATAATGAATCCCATCATGCCAACATGTACTATCATGTAAAAACTGTTTAGACAAAACTGGCAAAACTTACAACATGTCAGTCTTCTCTAACAATACACAAACTGTAAAAGACTATTAAAATGTGGTCAAAATGAAGATCCTATGAAGCATTTCATGCGTCATAGTCGTCCTTCAATGCAAACCTCTGTTCTATAACGGACAGTTGAATAAGGCTATGTGAAGACTTCTACTAAACTGTGGTACATTTCAGCTCAGCTCATGCTCAGCTTGACTCTCAGGTTCTTCCTGTGTCAGATCCATCTAACTTTATCAACACTTAACACGGCATCTGTATCGTCCTCTATCAGGAGGAACCCCGCACTGTCACACAGTGTGGAAATGTATATCTTTAAAAGAGGGGGGAGATACTTTATGGAGATAATTTGGATATAACCTGAAGAATAAAGAATATAAAATGTAAATCTAGATTTAAGATTGTAGAATTCAAATATTTCTATGTGAAATAACAGTACACAGTTTACGTCACAGCACTGCTAGTGCAAGCAAGCCGCTAGTTGACAAATAGAAAACAAATTTATTTTAGTCCACTAAATTAAACACCTATTTCCTCTCTGTTCAACTGAGAAGCACCATGGACATAACGCAGCTTTTGGTTTCACCTCTCTGTTTGTTTCTCATTAACTCTTATCCAGAATCCACTCTGCTGTTGTAGGGACAGAAGGTGTTGACGGTGTTACCTTTAGGAACATACTACAGCACATACGATCACTGAACAGAATATCTAATAGCAATGGAAGAGGAAATATATATTTATATATAAAAATATTTTCAATCGCCTGATTAGTTGTTGTTTTCCTTTTTAACAACCAGCTTCATACTAATGCAGAAATCACTGAGAGAGTCTATTATGTATAGGATGAATTGTAGAAATAAAAGGATAGCTGCGTGTAAACTTGAAAAATTGAGGTTCCTTTCCGTTTTTGGTAAACCACCCAGGAAATCATTCCTGCTCAATATCCCAACTACAGGCCAAGGCCTCAAAACCACACAGTCTGTTCTTCATCTCACCCGTACGACTGACACACAGGAATACAGAGAACACAGTTTGAACACGTTTCATCCAGTTACCCCAAAAAAAAAGGAATACTGACTGAAGACAACTGTACATCTTTAAGTGTGACTGTGTGTGTGTGTGTGTGTGTGTGTGTGTGTGTGTGTGTGTGTGTGTGTGTGTGTGTTTGTGTGTGTGTTAGAAGGGGTCACTGCACCACACACATGGAGCTGCGAGGGGGGTTGACTGTCCTGGCCACGGTGTCCTGACTGTAGTTTACAATGTCCGCCTTCACCACTCGCTGAAAAGATGCCAACAGACAGACAAACACACACACACACACACACACGCAATTAAAACGCTGCCACAGCAAAAAGTCTGCACAGTGTTAAATGCTGAGGAACTCAATTATTTATATTTTCAAAAAACACTGGTTATTTCCGACTAATACTGGTTTTTGAGGTTGATATTGATAAAAATGATATAACAGCTGTCATTTTGTTACATAAGCATTTTGATTAGGATCCCTTAATTTAGATTTTATAAATTGTGACAAAGATATGTACTGAGCAGATCATTTTTCAGTTCATACTTGTCAGTGTTTCCGTGTGGGGGAACCAAAAATTTCCAGAAGCCATCAACAGCACGGGAGTATGGTTTAGTTATCGGATTTAAAGCTAGGTAGCGTATGTCTACAGCTCGGCGAAGCTCAAATTGGGACTGAAAGGGAGAATATTTGCCACCGTGGAAGAAATCCAGGAATAATCGCAGGAGGCTCTGGACACGGTGACAAAAGACGACTACAGGAAATTTTTTCCAGGAATGGGAGAAGCGCTGTATTGAGACTATTTTGAAAGGGATTAGAAAGGTACTACTGAAAGATTTATAATGACAGTTTTTTGTTTCTTTTTTAATTCCAGGAATTTTTTGGTTCACCCCTCATATACATTAATGCTGTTATATCTGCAAAAAGCTTATCGGCCCCGTAGATATATCAGTCTCTAGCTGTAAATCCACTTCACCCTACAGCTCTACAAAGAGTTCAAGATAGTAAAGAAATCTTCTCTAATTCTCTTTAAGATCACTTGTTGATTGCAGTGAAATAAAGCCTGAGACACTGCAACCTACAGCCTGCCAAACATTTCTTGGCACACGGCCTTAAAAAGAAAAAAAAAATCCATGCAATGATATAAGTCATTGGTAAAAATGTTTGTGCACTCCTGCTTATGCCGGTCAACAGACACACAGGTCAAACTGGAGTCATGTCTGTTACCATCATAAAGGTTTTTCTCACTACATCACTCAACAACTCACCAAAACCCACATAGTTTGGATTCTTTAGACAGTTTAACATAATACTGTCAACTCTATCATAACACTACAACAGAAGAGGTGCGATTAGGTTCTAGTGGTCCGATGAGGTTCTCTACTTTTTCTAAAGCTCTAATCTGAACCACAACTACAAAGCTGCTGTGTTTTCATTGAACAGATACACTGAAATATATTTATGTAACTGGAGACATACTTCCAACTATTGAACCGAACATATTTTGCTTTTCTGGTTGTTCTCTTGTCTAATTGGGCCTTCATCCTGTGGGTAGTCCACCAGCTCAGCCTTCACGATCCTCTGAGCAGGTTCAACACATCACGCCAGTGGAGAAATGAAGGAAAGCAAAAAGGACAAAAAAAAAAGAAAGGCATGAGAGAGGATGATAGGAGTGAAAACAATGGAGATCAAAGCCAGATAGGGTGAGGATGAGGAGATGGTTATAGACTGAGAGAAATGAACAAGAAATGTGAGAAACAGACAAAAACATGTGAAGCATGACCTCAGTGGGCACAGCTAGCGCACACGGCCAAGCCAACAACATGACTTTTTAAAAATGAATCATGAAACCAGAATCCTTAACTTCAGATTTTTAATGGAAACACTAATGCTGACACAAAAAAGAAACACAATCTTGAGGGTAAAAGGAATAAACATAAAACATTAAATTAGGTCTGCAACTAACAGTTATTTTCATTCATTTGATTATCTGTTGATTCTTTCACTTGTTTAGTTTTTGTTCGGTAGCCTCATTTGAAATCTTTAAATTGCTAGTTTTGTCTGACCAAAACCCAAAAATATTCAGTTGACAAAGTGAGAAAAGACAGACACAAGTCCTGACTTCTGAGAGGAAGGATCCAGCAAATGTTTGGCATTTTTTACTTGATATGTCTCAATTACTCGATTATCAAAATTGTTGGTGATTCATTTTCTGTCAATCTACCAATCGATTACTCAACCAATTGTTTCTGTTTCTGTGAATTGTCCACTTTTCATAGTATGTAACTTCCCTCCTACTAGCTATGAGTAAAGGAACATTAATAGAGACATAGATAATATAAAGGTGAACTATGGTATGTGATTAAATTTCCTGATCAAAAGGGTGAAAATTGTTATAGAGAATTCCTTATCAATACAGGAATCTAATTGTATGTTGCCAATGTAAACAAAGGCAGTATTTGTTCCTCTAGGTCCCTTTATACCATATATACTTAATATATCTATTGGTGCAACAAGTTTGGACATAAGTTTGGACGTAGTAGGAAGTCCAGATTAAATCAGCCAACATTTGATGGTAATGGTGCGACAGGCTGCTGGTCTTTAAGCTACACAACCACCGAAGAGCAGAGAACATGGCTGAATACCAGGCACCTGGTTGGTTGTCTGATTAACGAGCTGCTGAAGCCTGGTGTCGGAGTCAGTGAGTGATTCGTGGCTTCGCCATCTGATCTAGCAGACAGAGGACCATGACGGAGAGGGCTGCCAGGCAGATATAATACTGTCAGGGGTTGTGACCCTCATGTTCAGCTCTCTAAACCTGACAGCTGATAATGAGGCTTTACTGGCCCCACGGCTAGACCCTGAGCCATGACCTGCTCAAAGCTTCATCTCTATATCCATGACACAATCTCATTATGTCATTCCTTCATACACATTATAAAACTATATCATCTTTTTGAGACTTTGTATGCTGTTGTTTTTGCTCTGGATGGGAAATTAGACTAGATAAAATCATTAAGCTGCTGCAGATTTGGTGGCACATAATTAGAAATATTAATGATTTTTGCTAATTCAAGGTTTCTGGCAACTTTTTGTTGTAGAACTACTGTTAACTCAGATATACTGATGAGGCTAAGAGAGCCACTAAGTCTCTTAGATAATAATGAAAAAGAAACAGTGCCAGTTGATCATATTTTATAAATGTGTAGGTATTCTACACTCACTCACTTTGTATTTTACAGTAGGCACTTTCACTGGTGCACATTCAAAGTTATTGAGCCATGGCAACACGGTCACCACAATGGGGCTATTATTACACTATTCTTTCCACAAAAATGATTCAGAACTTTGTCTAGACTGTATATAAATGAATGTAAAAAAAACACTTCACGCCGTCACACTGTCTTTCTGTCAACTCGTCTTCACCTCTCTCCTTGAAGAGTGTACTGGATCCAGCCTCTCACCCTGCTTGATTAGCCTGGATTAAAGCACTTTGCTTTATTGACAGAGCTATCAAGGGAGGGGAAACAGAGCAAAGTAGATGGACGGCTCCATTAGCCGGTGGTCATTTTCAGTTAGCGGCAGTGTTGGTGATGGGAGAGGGGCTTGAGAATTTGGCCAGTCCTTCCCTTACATGCTCTCCCTTCTCTGGGGGTCCTGACCTCTCTGTAGCCCCCAGCCTCATCAACCACTACCCAGCCAGTGTGGCTCCAACTGGTCATATCAGAGCCAGGATTAATGTTTCTGGGGGAGGTGACCCTGTAAATCCTACAGCTGCCACCATTGGGCACATTGGTCTGGCTGGCAAGCTGAGACCCTGTTTTGGCCCAAAACGGTGGGAGATAAACCAAATAAATCAGCCAGCCAACCTAACCTTCTCACCCCTACAACTGCCTACCTTTCACCTCTGACTTCACGCGTTAATGTGGTCAATGTGGGTCTATTTACAGATGGGCAGTGTCAGTGGCAGGTAGACGATCACAGGAGGCAGACGTAACAAACTCGTGTTTACACAACAAAAGGTCCTTTACAGTGTGTGGTGACCTCCGCTGACCTAACACACTCCCTGTGACCTCCCTTACGTTCAGGCGTAACATTGCATATCATGCTAGGAGAGAAGAAAACTAAAGAATCATCTTCAACTTTCACTCTTTACCAATCTGTTATACATTTATGAGCAGAATGGTCAAAGCAGAGGAGAAAAAATGTAAATTTCATATCTTAGTTAGGAGCAAATAAGCTTTAGGAGGCAGCTGCATAGAAGTACTGGTGAAATTTGAGTGAAAGGGCTCACCTGGGACTGCTCTATCTCTGCTTTGTTGAGCTTTATACCGAGAATCTCAGCAGCCACTCTCTGAAAACAAAGGTACACCTAAAGAAAGAGATAACACAAACGGAAAATAAAAAAGGGAAAGGTTAAACCTTATTAAAGTCACTTTTGCACTTTTATTGTAACTTGTCGAATCAGCTGATACTCACCGAGTCCCCTGTCTTGGCCGATACGAACTGACTGATGAGGCTGTTCTCTTGGCAGAAGCGCTGGTGTTTGTCAGCCTTCACTGTCCTCATGTGCTCCATGTCAACTGCGGACGAAAACACAGTGTGAGGTGAGAAAACTGGTTATACAGCACTCTCTCCGGGTTAACTGTCACATACCTGAACATAAACAGAAAAGATAACAGTTTACACTTGAGTTAAGATGGAACGAGTCTGCCTATTTTATAAGGACGGTGCACATAAAGACATGTTAAAACAAAGCATAATTCAATTATGTTGCTTTCAGCAGCTACAGCAGCTGATTGTTATATTTTTTTAAATTTATGAGGGATTCATTTCAGGGATTTCGAGAGTGGAAATGATCAATTCAGTAGCCCCGAGCTCCCATTCCCAGCTGGTGTTAAAGCTTGATGTGACACATTCCACAGTGTAAGTCTAGTACAGTTGCACCCTGAAGCCATGAACCTCTATTTGACCTGAAACAGACAAACCAGCCCAGCTGTGGAGAAATGGTTAAGAAACAATGCGAGGATGACCGAAGACTTCAGGCTAAACTCTCAGCAAGAGTGTAGATGGAGAAAACAGTTTGACTTATGAGCGTGTCGGCCTTTAAGGTGGGCACACAAGGCTCAAGAACTGAGACTGTCATCTTCACTCTGATTTACTGGGAGCACACAATGACAGCACCTTCCCTTTTAGCTATTGTGGTGGCGTCCTCATGCATTCGACTCCTGTGCAGTGATACCGGGCGCTTTGCTTCTCTCCTCCCTTGCTATGGGGTCATGCCGAGGTCGATGAGGAGGGTCACCTGAGGGTCTTGCTGCTGAAAGCAATAGCTTCGCTCTTTATTTCTGGCTTTGTGCGGAAAGGCGGCCACGCCCGGTATCTGGTGCATACACGTCTATGGTAGCTGGAGGAGGTCGGGCTACTGTACGGTGTTGCGTTTCTCTCGTCCCCGCGAGTTTTACTCTTTGTGTGAGGTTTCATTGAAGTTGTCAAGGCTCTACCCCGTTCTCATGCCCATTAGTGTGTGTGTGTGTGTGTGTGTGTGTGTGTGAGGGAGCACAAAACCAGAAGCAGAGAAAGAGAGAGACAGATACATAGCGAGGGAGAAATGTAAACACTGCACTAACTCAGTATTATTAATATCTCAGTAAGTCATATGACCCAAGAATGTTAAAGGCCAATCCATACAGATAAAAAAATACATTTGGTTAGAATCATTTTAGACTAAAACATATATTACCATCATCATAAGTGACATATAAACACAAACCTTTCTGGGCAAGGGCAGACACTTTTACATCTACTCAATGTCCAGGGCAGACTGTCACGTCTCTGCCTGTACATAAACATAGCTGTCTCATGGGCGTCAGCAGGTTATTAATTCCAGTCATTAACAGCGGAGGTACCCAGCATGCTACTACAAGTAAACACTGCTAATCCTTTGGATCCTGCACACTTGGGAAAGGTTATCAATCATGTGTCACGGTTAGATTAGCCAATATTAACATAGCGGCTCAGGAGCAGAGGAAGAGTGGCACGTTACTGTAAGTAAAAACGAGGTACGAGTGAGTGAAGGATCTGAATCCTGCCTGTGAGCATCAAGCAGACGGTAAATTCAGAACTAGGCTGCAAGGAATATTAAAAAAAAACAACAGCAGAAAAATAAAAAGTAAAGAAGTCTGCCAGACAATCACCATCAAATTCTAATAATCAATTAATCGTCACTTTTTTTAAACAACTTTGAAGTGTGGTGATCAGCTGTTTTTCTTTTCTGTCAAATACATCATTTTAAATTGAATATCTTTGGGTTTTGGATTGTTGTTGAGACAAAACAAGAAATTCAAAGATGTCAACTTGGGCTCAGAGAAATTGTGGCGGCTATTTTATTTATTTTTTTCCATTTTTTGACATTTCATAGTCTCTGCAGACTAAACAACAACTAAAATAATCATTTTATTGCAGCTGTAACTCTAATGTTGGATTTCAAAATTCATTTCTGACCTGGAAAATGGCAGTTGACAAAATAATCTCACCATACAGTCTATTTAGTGACTTTTCTGGGGCTTTCGATTGTATCATATGAGCTTCATCAGCCCAGATGTTTCATATTTCTTAGCGCTTAAACCCGTGTCAGTACTTTTTTTTCCCCCCATCTACAAATCTATGACAACTGAGCAAACTATCTGCTGATGAAGACCATGTGATATAACTGAAAGCTCAAGAGTAGCTGTTAAATGAACCTTGCAGTGAGATTATTTTGTCGACATATATTCTAACGTATAAATACACCACTAAGTGTAAAAACACACATTCCTCACTCTCGATTTTGTGTGTGTTCTCGGTGCAATACGTGATTTATGAGCAGCTACTTACTAATAGGTCCCTCACAAAATAAAAGGTGGGCCCACATTCTCACACACAAGAATTTAGCAGCATGTGGCATCTGTCTGTGTAAACCGAATACAGGACTAATCCCACAGTTTTAGTGTTTTGCTCCATTTTTCTCCCTAATGTACCCATTTCTACTTATCAGGTCAAAACAATCTTCCTCAGATGATCTGGTTTCCCTCCGTTTCTGTCAAACTGTACATCAGCCTAACAACTCCTAGGAAGTGACTGCAAACACGAAATAAACTGTTTAGGCCTCTGAGCGCATAGAGATAGTAGAGGGGATCATCACTCGTCAAGAGCGATGGCCCTCCCTCGCTCTGGTCACCATCAGTGTTTATTTAAAAGGTCTGCCTGTCAATGCTGTGAATTACAAGACAACAGTTAGAGATTGATATCTAATGGATAAATGAGGCTTTTACCGTAAATAACTGGTTTGTTATAACAGTGACCTATTACATAAATGGGAACACAACCAAATGAGAAGAAAATATGGATGCTCCTCTCCAAAAGTTGGTGTTTGTGAGGATGTCAGCTTAGCTGCCTCATGGAAAGAATCCTCTCACTCAGAACAGATTATCCTGAATCCAGACAGACTTGGACAGGTTTTCTTTTATGTCACTGAAAACTTGAAAACTGAATCGGTAAAGAGGTTGGATGTAATCTGCCTGGAGCAAATTTTAAACAAAAACTAATGACCTTTCCCTGAAGAGAGCGTGCACCAACTGCCAGTGATTGAAATTAAATAAGTAAAAAAATAATGAATTAACGCTATTGTCATTGGGCTAAGACCTCATGTGAGGCTATGTAACTTTTGAAAGAAAAATAAGACATTCCACCTCTTAAAAATGGAAAGTTGAATTCATAAGCAGTAAAACACCTCCCTATCCAGTTCAACACACTCAGTGGTTTTGCTGCTTCAGCCTAACTTGGCCTGGTCTAACCAGCAGCTGATGCTGGCTAATCTAAGATAATGTTAGCGAACCTTAGCTAGTTTCTGCTTTGTAACCGACATTACAGAATGAGTTTACTGATTTTATTACGCTGTTATTCTGTAACTGTTGCTTAGGCTCGCTTACATGCAGATCGCAAACAGTGCCACAAATAGTCACTCAAATTGCAGATAAACGTGTGAGTCCTACAGTCCTCTGGCATGCCTATGTGTGAGTCACAAGTATGGAGTTTCTTTTGTTTAGTTAAATGTGTTAAAATTATCCTGAGAGGGAATGATCTCATGTTGCAAGTTGCAGCTTGCATGTTGCAAATCTGGTTAAAAGGGGCCATATTTCATGACTGAAACTGAGAGTAGAAGTTGCCACTGTGGTCAAAAGTGATCATTACAGGATAATGCTAATGCTAAAACATGATGTAAGGGTAGCAAAAGTGGAAAAAGTTTGCTAACAATAGCTAACATTGATTAATTCAGCTTTTCATTTGTAAGAACGATGTGTTATTTATTCTTTAAAAAGTTACAAAAGTCTTGTATTAAAGGTGGAAAATAATACACCAAAGCTAAAATGTTACTGGCAACATACCTTCCATTTTTAGGCACTTTTTATTGATATTCTCATTGATGACTGGCCAAATGTGAACAAAGTACGACTTTTTTTTTTTATTTCTTTTTTCACCAGCAGACATTGCCAAGGCGAAACAATAAATTAATAGGTCTATGTTGGCTACCCAGCCTGAAAATCTACACTGCACTGTGAGATCCTCAGTGGGCCTTTTAAAACCCTGCTGCGATAACAGAGACACCTACTCACTGTTCTACCAAGCCGGCTGCTGGGGACCAATTGTAACAGTTTACCCAGCGAGCAACAGCCAGTAGAATAAGCTTGACTTAACACAGTTAATTGCCGACAGCCTCATTTTAAACTAAACAGCAGTTGGTGTAGCAGGGAGAACGAGAGCTGAGGCTGGAATGTGTGAACTGTGTGTGTGTGTGTGTCTATGTGTCTGTGTGTGGTAGTAATGGTGGGCCGTGTGTTGTCAGAGACTCAGGGCTCTGAGGGGTCATATCCCATTAAACGAAAGTTACAGGGTTGAGCCTAATCAACCCCTGGGGAGAACCTATCACTTCCAACATTACCTCACACTATGCCTTTAAGACCCTGTTAAGAGGGTTCGTCTCAGTTTCCCCTCAATGACAACCATGAACCAGTTCAGACTGTATACTCCGACTCCTAATGAAATGATTTACAACTGTCTGAGCAAAATGTTCACTATGCACTACACAGTTAATAAAAACATCCCAGAACTATTCTGCAGCTCTGACATTCAATAGGGTTTTGTGCTCTAACTGCTTCACCACATTCAATTACATAAGAACGCCGTCATCATTTCTGAGGCAGAAGAAGTGCTCACACGTCTCAAAGCATCCTGGTTACGTGCAGCAACCTTTTAGATCAATGCAGCAGCACAGAGTTGCCGAATGTTGGACTCACAGTGTGTGGCGATATGTTACCAAAAATGTCTTCTCTGTCCATACATTGACTGAGACATTGGTATATTTTTATTTATGAAGCCATTCTGGGCAAACTTCTGTCATATCTTTGTTAACTTCTTTCACCGAGTTCATCTTGCAGTCATGATCTCGGATCACATCTGCTGTCTGACCCAGATGTTCAGACAGAGATCAGGAAAGAAGACTTTAAATGTTTTCTGCTTCTATTTCACTTGTCTGCAAAAGGAGTTTTATATATCTTGATGAATTCAAGACTATTTATTTTATGGTAAATGGCTCCTCTGTTAGCCTTTTTTAAATTGTTATCAGTTGTCAGTATTTTTGTATTTATTGCCTGGTTTTGCACTATTTTGTCTGCAACTTGACCGGGTCTCCAACCTCAATGGGACTTGGACTTTGGTTTAATAAAGTTTAAATAAAAATGAAAAAATAAGTGGCAGGTTGGGGTTGGAAAAAAAGCTGTTTTGCATTAACATTTTTAAAATTTAAATTTAAGTGGAATGCTATTTTAAATTAAGTACAATTTATGAAGTATAAATCAAAACATTGCTCTACAGCACCACAAGTGGTCACAAACTCCAAGGTCCAAGTCACCCACATTACAATGATATTACAGGTCAGTCTACTGTGTGTTTTCTGTGTGATTAGTATGTTGTTATACTAATATATCAATGCCATATTATCCTGCCAGCAAGCTCAATTTCTAAAAAAAATTTATAAGTAAATAATACAAGTTAGTATATGATTTCTAATAAATTAAAGTACACTTAAAAATCAATGTTAATTTTGAAAATGCAATAGAGGAGTCTGGAATAGCAACAGAATAATTTCACCTTCGAGCGTGGTAAAGAATACAGGAGGTTAATTGCAAGTGACATTTTATTTACCCCTAAATTTTCTAGTACAAGATGCGGGGAAACTTTTACAACTTCAAAAAGTCTGTGAAAGTATAATGAATCATTCAGTGTGCTGCTTGATTGAATTAGACATTGATTTAACTTTCACAGCATTAGTGGCTAATAAAGCAAAATGACTAGAATGACTAGTGGTATTTATGTGAAACGTTTAAATGATTGGGTCCAACTGGTTTACATGACTTGGAGAGAGCTCATAAAAACTGTGTTTTGAAATGTGAAAGGCGTGATAACTCTACCTGTATGCTAAATATGGTCAGCATAATGTAAAAGCAAATAATAACTTATTTCCCCTAATAAGGTAGTTCCCAGTTTATCTTTGTTCAATAAAAAAATACAAAAAGTGTCACAGAAGTTGTGCTTTCTTTACTCCTAAATAAGTACACTATGCCGTCATTCAGAAGTCAAGTAAACGGTACACTTGCACATTTTATTAGTCCTTAACAGTGTAGGTATTGTTTATAGTAGGCACTGTTTATTTTCTCAGGACTGGAACATCTAAATTTAATGTAAAAGCGTCTGAAAATATTTTTTAATATTACTTCTGGCCTTAAATCCCCTTAAAATTGAGGAGAATGTAATTCCAAGATCAATGTAGTCTGTTCTATACTGCTGTTAATGACTTCGGTCATTGTATAATTGCTGGTAGTATGGTGAAATAATCATCAACATATTAAAACTTGAAGCTAAGTTAATAATGTTATCATGACTTTTTCAAGTGAGTACAGACAGATGAAGTGCTGTTAGTAGGCTGGTGTTGTCGAGGTGAGCGGGGCCTGTGCAGGAGTCCTCGGGGGAATCCTGACAGAGACAGAGCGCTCTTTGTGCTGCGGCACCCCTGCCCCGGTGGCCTGAAACGGGCCGGGGCCGTTAGGGGACTCGCTTTCCACTAGGTCAGAAGTGTTCTGTCGACAGCTCATTGATCACAGCTCATCTTGTCATTTGATCGTTCTTCGTGAAAAGATGTGCAGACACACACACACACGTGCAAACACACACAAGCATTCACACTTTAAAACATAATCAGATACTCCACAGCGGCTAGTAAAACAATGTGGTCTTCCTCCCCGGTCAGGGAATGTAAAACAGAGTGTCCAGCAGTAGCTGTAGAGGCAGGCAGAGAGCTGGAGTGCTGGGCTGTCACTGCTACAGTAAAACATGGGGCCAAGGGCCTTGCAGGCTGGGTTAACGGGCTCCCAGGACTTATGAAAAGTGAACAAAAGGCCCAGTTCTGAGCCGACCGCACAAGACGCTGCCCGAGGTTTCACTGGCCATGTCGTCCAAGCTCTCCTGTCGCTGTTAAACTAAGTGGACTTTTATGGGCAAGCAGTAATACATGCCTCTGTGAGCCGGCAGCATAACTATGAGCTGTAATAATTATACGGAGCACAGGGGAGCCTTCGTAATTGTACGCATCGCATCATGAATCTATTCATAATTAAGTCCACAGGCATATATTATGAATGTATGTGAAATATCATCTTTGCTCGTAGCAACGATGCGTTGGACTGACCTACATATTCAACTTAAAGCCGCAGCAGTGAACTGTAACATGGAAAAGTGAGTTCTGCTCATGACTGCCTGAGCAAACACCGTCCAAGTTAAAACCTGAAGCGGGAACAGGGCGCAAAGTCAGTGATGTAATATTTCACACCTCAAAAAAGTAGATTTAGCAAAAAAAAGAGGGAAAAACTGTGTTGATTTTTCACATACATTTATAATATATGCCTGTGGATCCAGATCAATCGGTTATTTACCCAGCCCTGTGTCAGCAAGGCCCCTTCCAGGAATTCCTCCATATCAATGTTGTGGAGAAGTGAAGAAATAAAGTACAGCCTGAGCATGATGAGGGTTCCAGGCTGCACTCAGGTCAGGTGGCTAAGCTGCGCTGTGCAACTCAAATGGCCCATGACTTACCACACAAGAAGGTATTCGAAGACTGATCATCTACTGCATGTGCAACAATATTTGCTTTATGGATGGCTAAAATGAATGAGGACTTTCCATGTTTCGACAGGCATGAGAGTCAAGAGAGATGAGTGCAGGGACCAGAGCTGGGTCAAAGAGTTGTTACAATTAAATCTAAGCATTTAGTACATTTTGCATAGAATACCGGATTGGCACTCGTAGCAAACCCTGGTAAGTATTTCTTCATTGCTGCTAGACAGTATTGACGGCAGTAATTTTACACTGACTTATCGGCAGCAGTGTTATACAACTGTAATTCTTCATTCATCCCTCCGTATCCCTGTTGTAACCTGAATCTTTATTTCCCATCCCGTCTCACAGAAAGACAGCCGACTACAGTCAGTGCAGTTACTGAGACAATTTGATAAACACGTCTATCCTGGCCCTTTGCCTTTAATAAAATATAAAAGAGAAACAGGAAACACTGGATTTGCTGTAAACTGTAAACATTCCAGATCTTTATCCAACCATACACCGTGCATTACTAGGTCTATATACTGTATATATAATGTTTTACAGTGTCGAACCTGTGGTCGCACTACCCACAGTGCAACACAGACACTGCTGACGTGTTCATCCCTTCTATCTGGGGAGGGGTGAGGGTGCCGGGGTAAGAGTACTGGGCTTTTGTCCCACCTAATGTCTATTGTGGCTAAACCTTTCCCTTGGGGGCAATTAGGACCTTTTAGTTTGTTGTAAGAGGACCTAAGTACGAGTGGGTTGAGCCAGGAAAAACATTTTTGAGCTAAACCAAAAACAGAAGCGCATTGAGCTCCTCTGCGCTCCTGGACTTCTGAGCATCTCTCTATTAAGAAATGTGCAGGCCTACACTGAACAGACAGGAACTGTGGCAGCTTTACAGGGGCAGGGAGGTGACGGGGGTGAGAGAGGTGGGGAGGGGGGAGAGGCTTCAACTTCACCAGAGGCCTTGCCAAGGGGGCAAACAACTCAAGACTAACAATGTTGGTGGCAAGGACATGCTTCACAAGAAGATCCATGTTTCGCTTTGACTTTCACATGGCTGGATGGAAAACTGGGGAGAGAGAAGTGCGACGGGTAACGGTATGCGGTGAGATCTGCCGTAGCGTGCAGAAGGCAAACACACGTATGTTGTTTAACACAACAGGGACACAGAGCCAATGAAAAGACATTACTGTAAGTAAAGGCAGCTACAGCAGAAGTGTTAGTCTACACATGTGAGAGATAAGCCTTAAGAGTCAGTCTAAGTATGTGATTGAAAGAGTTAGTGTTTGCACAGGAATGAAAATGAATGTGCAAGTGTGTTTGAGAGATGGCGCAAGATAGGGACTTAGAGAATAAAGCGAGGGTAAAAGGAAACAGAGCAGAAGAGAAAAGCAGGTAAGACATAATTGAGTGTACAAATTCTCTTCATGCGGGATCTTATCTCCCTGTAGAACGGGACGTTTCCCATGGCAGGCCTGAGTGGATCAGCAGTGAACAGTGTTAGAACCTCTGAGCAAAAAGCCATGAGTGATGAGGAGGGGTTAAGAGAACTGAACCCATTTAAGTCACCCAAATAAGGGCTGTACAAGCCCATGATGGATGCTCCTGGAGTTCCTGAGGGAGAGAGCGCTAGCAATGGGAAGGGTGATGTGTGGGGAGCGAGCAGGGGTCCTGCGATCCCCGCTCAATAAAAACAAATTGGTTTGATAAACGACACAAGCTTAATGTCTACAGAGAAATATGTGCACTAATTTCAAGTATTAACTTTAAACAGTAACGTAAGTCATTTTAAAATAGAGATGGTCCCGTTCAAGGACGATGTAATTAGAACTGCTAACAGTATGCCATATTTCTTATATCAGTGACTTCAGACAATCTCTGACCTAAAAGACAAACAGTCTTGAATAGGCCAGATGCAGCTGTTGTTAAGCAAAGAGCAACAGAATTTATCGTTTACTCTTTCAAAACACACTGCACTTATTAGTCTACTAAAAATGAAACACTCGAGTGGTGGAGGAGATGTCTGTGCAACAAGCCAACATTTCTCTTGAGAAGTTCCTGTGTACCATACAGTGTTACACTGGGCTGCACTGTAATAAACAGTTATAGTATGTTTAGACAGACCAAGAGCTTAGCATTCTTCCATTACCCATGTGTTCCCAGAAACTCCACAAGTGTGTTGCTTTACCTAAGTGCATGTTTCTATGCACTTAGGTAAAGTGAGTGTCTGTGTGTGCGTGCACACACTTGCATAAATAATTGTGTGCACATATGTGTGTCCTCAATAAAATATTTCATTGGCTTCCTCTCCGAATTGTTACAAGTGGTGCCATTATTTAACACAAGGCTCTGGGCAGCATGTAGAGGGCAAGGGGGTGCAGCATACTGGTGCTTAACAAGCACACTTAACCCCAGCCGGCCATGCTAAGCCGAAGAAAGGAAAGGTTGTTCCCTCGCAGTGACATGGCACAGGAGGGCAGTCAGGCCAGGGTAAGGAGAGGAGGAGACAGTATCATTAATGAACCAGTCTGGTCCATGGGCTCAATTACCGTACGCCGGGTAAAGAAGACTGTTCAAATTAAACTAGGAGGCAGGCGCAGGGCAATTCAGGAAATTTAAGCTCAATGTATACTGCAGCACATGTACTGTTAGTAAGCCAAACAAGGTGACATTGGACTGTAGCCTCAATGTTGACTCTATCTGAAAAGAACACAAAAAAAAATGTAAAACACTGTAACAGGTCTTTTAGTACATGGGGGAAAAAAACTTTCAGCTGCATAGTGGATGCATGTAAGTACTGCCGTGCTGTGACTTCTACAGCCACTGTTCACCTTAGTTTATCTGAGTATAAACACTAAAAATCTCTGAGTGGTGAAACACCAAAATATCCCCTAAGACAAGTCCTCACAGAGACATAAATCTGTAGCGTTTTTATAAGCTCCTTGTTATGTCTGTGCTTCTATTTCAGTCGTCACAAACATGTTGCCTCACTCAGTCCGACATCATGGGAACTAGTTCAAAGAAATCTTAACTCCGCTCCCAAAAGAATGCTGTGTATTTGTAAGCTCAGCTCATTGTTAATGTGAGTATTTAGGCTGGAAAAAGAAAATGCCACAATACTTAAAAAGGTTAAAAGATCTTCTGCAAAACTTACAGAGAGGGTGGAGAGAAAGAAACTAAAACAGAAATGTAGGTGTGGACATTTCCAACTAGAGGCTAGACTAACTCTCTTCAAGCTCTGAAAAAAAAAGGAGTCCATGGGAGGGTTCAGGGATTCATAAAGTCTCGCAAGGTAATTGATTGCTCCTAGCGGGGCAATCTGTGTGGGATTTTGTTTTCCTTTTTTCAGCCTGTAGGAACAGAAAAAACACACATGGGCCATTCTCGGCAATAGAGCCATTAGGGGGAGCATGACTGTGTGAGTGTGGGGGTGAGGAGCCTGACAGCGGGATGTACACTACTTAAACATTACAGTACACACACTCACCCACACACCCAAAACCTAGCCTAAATACAGAGGCGCCCACCGTTAAAGCCGGGGCATTAGGAGATGCAACGGATGCAAAGACAAGAGAATCTGCTCTAGACAGGCGAATTAAACCGTGACCTATGGTCCCTGTTGAGTAACATTAGCGAGAGCTTCCTGTGTGCAGGCACCACTCTGTTGACCGTTCATCATCGCCCGGGAAGGTGGACAGTCACCATTACACACACACACACTGACGCCTCGCTTTACAATAACACGACGGCAGCCATGACTCCACATCTGTCAAGAGGATGTTTAAAAAGAGTCATCATTATTACTCTTTATTTTGGAGGTGGGTGGATGGGTGCAGGCTGATAGGAGGAGAGCCGTCTGGTTAACGTCGAGTTCGTCTCCTCTCCTTAACCGATGACTCGGGACAGGAGCAGAGGCTCGGGCCTGGGGGGGGGTTAGAGGTATACTGACTGAAAAGGGAGGGGGGCCACAGATAAGCGGTGCCCTAGGTCCATTGGCCCGGGGATCTTAAATCATCGTCACTCACTCCCCAGAGTTCACAAACATCAGCATTCCCATCGCTCCAAAACCTCACTCTCTTATCAACAGGTTTATCACACAGATCAGTTATCTGGTGCTCTAACAAACACGTCTGCTACCATCAAACACTCACTCCTCCACGCACAAACACAGTCACGTAAAATGAAAAATGTGTCCGGGTGAAATGAATAGATAGAGAAATAATCAGTCCAACATATGTAAGATAACCTCATTTCATTTGCAGCCATTTGGTAGAAATTAAAATAAATAATGTAATTTGTCAAAGCTTTCTATAATCACAAACTGCAGAACAGTTTTTTTTTTTAAAGTACTGTAATACTCCTAACAGGCTTAATGTTCTCACGAGATGATGAGAACAAGCAACTTGTGTGTGTGTTTGTGTGTTGTTATATGTGTAATACTCACTTTTGTTTCCTATCAGGGAGACAACAGGCTGAATATCACATTCCTCATTGGCCTTCTTCACCATACTGAACCAATCCTCCAGATTCTCAAAGCTCTGGTAGTTGGTGATGTCGTACACCAGGAGAACGCCCTGCGTTGGAGAAAGACAGAGGAACAATGTTGACTCTGACGCTCGCTGAACCACCTTTCATTTACTCAGTGGGAGAGACTGGTTGTGAGTACACAGCTTAGTGTTTTTAGCTGATTTTCATTCATGTCAAGATATTGAGTAATATAGAGTGAGCAAGGGAACAGTAGGTGGCACTGCTCCTCTTCTTAGAGTAGGGGACAGACTCGCCTATTAAGGGACACACTCACACATACTATAAGTTATGTTTAGTACTATTATGATTCACTGTTTGGATTCATGTGGGTCTGTTTTTAAAATGAAAATTGTACATCAAGAGTTCTCATTTTTATAAAACACTTGAAATTCAGTGAAAAATAGAAGTTAGGGCCAGTTATCTACTATCTGAGCTGATGAATGAGACATTTCGAGACTTCGAGAAATTTTCCTCCTCCCTATGTAATCCTCAACACTGAATGCTCTACACAGTCATGCAACAACACCAGAGCCATGTTTAAGCAAATACTCCAGACAGAGATATTTACACAAACACAAATTAATCAAAAAGTAAACACAGATACAAGAGTTGATGGCATAATTCAACACAAATTATCACTCAACTATCTGTTATCGTTACTTCGAGCTTGTGTCATTTCTACAGGACTTGGAAATTAATGTGAGCCAAGGTAAACGTCTTTACTTTAAGCTGCATGATGCAACACGACTGAAGGGGTGTCTGCTCCTTTTTGTTCAGCAGACACGCACTGTCACAACACGCGGGGACGGTGACGACAGCTTACGCCTCCGACAATTACCCGCGCGTCTCTCCGAACAGCCATGATTGATTACAGGACGCATAGTGCTGAACAATAGGTGTGAAAGTTCCATACGACGCTGACGAGAAACTCCCTGAGCAACGTGCCGTAATGTGGCAGTGATGTACGACATCTCGCCGAAGAAGGAGAGTGACCGTAGAGGAAGTGCGGCAGATGTGGTTAATGTACACACAATAAGTGCTCAATTTAGAGCAGAGCACAGAAAATGCCAATAAATGTGTCACTTTCACTATTTTTAAAGCCTTGTAGATTCATGGGAAGGGAAAAAAAATCATACTGATGTCAAATATGACTTAAGTGTACTTGGACATAGCTGGCGTATGGTGACAGTTTCCCTTCCTGCACCCAAATGCTAGGTCTTTTGTTATTGTGTGGTTCTCATATAAGACACAGTGTAGTCTTATAGCAGGCCTCCTCAATGAAGAGACACTTTGGAGGTGACAGATAGCACTCATCCATAGCAACACAGCAACCTGAGGATGCTGATGTACAAACTAGTACGCACTGACACAAATTAAAGGGCACAGCTGTCATTATAATCAACATGCTGTTTAGTTTTCCATAGGAGAAGTGAGAGTAAATACATCATTTAGTAGCCTATTTTACTCCCTTAAGTCTCCTTCATTTTGAGAAGAATAATATCAAATACTCCTTCAAATAGTTTCAGTTTGACTTACTTGTTGTTTTTGATTATTTTTATTGCTCACAATCTTACTTACGATATGCAGTAATAATAACATTTGTTTAATCTGGCATGAAACAGCAAAATAAAACAACTCTTTAAAAAGTAGAGATTTGACACAGAGTATTAAAGCTCTACTGACCTGCTAGTTTATTATGATATGGCTGCAGAGGGAGGGAGTGGCAGGTTCTGAATGAAGCTGCCGAGGCTGTAATAATAAGCCTGACCAGAGTCACCAATACAGCTCTACATGGGGAATTGGAAACTAATTCTTCCTGTGCTTCCTATGACTTTTTCACCGTTGTCGCAAGCCGTTGATTTGTGCATTTTACTAATTTCCTATCCTTCCTGTGACTGAGTTCATGACAGTTTGTCTTTTAGCTTCCTTTGGAGGAATAAAAGACTCAAGTGCAGTTAAGTACAAGAAGAAAGGCGCTGCAGAAACCAAAGATAAACTGTGTTTGTTATGCGAAAAAAATAAAAAAGTAGCGACATGATGAGTATGTGTGTGTGTGTGAACTTACATGAGCTCCGTATACATATTTATCCAGCATTTTCCCTCCTAACGTTTGTCCTCCAATATCCCACACCTGCAGGGTCACGTTCAAATTGCCTAAAGGGGAAAAAGGAGAAAGAAGAATAACCTGTGATGTAAAATAACGATTGATATTTGAATGACAAAAAACATAAAAATCAGCTTGCACTAATGTTTCAGAGTCCATACTTTTTTCTAAAAAAATACTTTTGTCTGCTAATAAATTAAATTGAAAAAAATTGACAAAATGAGCAAAAACGTTATAATGCTGTAATTTTTGGGTTTCCACTCTGGATGTTTTTGCCCTTTTTAATCATTGTTTGTTTTAACAAAACTTATAATCCTGGGGAAATAACAAGTCAGCTGTAACTGGAGCCTGCATTTTGGGTGAGCGATCTCTATAATAAAAGTCAACGTTGTTGATGTACATAATGGAAACAATAAATCAGGGATTAATCTTTCAAGCTAAGCACTCTTGCCTGGCAGGTCACCCACACCTCACATCCAAGAATATCCAGCTCAGAGATTAAGGGGGATGAATAGGTACGCTTACCCTCTAATTTAAACATTCTCAATACCCTGGCAGTAAAAAAAAATGACTTCTTATTAGCCTGGGAAGAGCTGTTTGCATTGTGCCATATCCTGCCAAGTAAGGACAGTGAGGAGAATTATGTGCTGTTAAGGAAAATAGCAATAATTAAACACAAAATAAGAGGAAAAGAAGACTCTTGTCCTCATGCCTGTGGAAAGAGAAAGAGGGACTGAATGAGAGAGAGAGAGAGAGAAAGAAGGGCACAAAAACCAAATCCAAATAAATATTTTCTTCCTCTGGAAAATGAAAGGGGTGGTTGAAAAAAAAAAAAAAAAAGTCAAAAAGAGAGGAGGAGGGAGGACCAGACAGCGAGGAGTTTATGTCGGTGTGATGAGGGCCCTGCGCTGGGCTGGAGCGGCGATGGGGAGCAGAGCGTACACTGTGGACACGGCTGGACGACTCAACCCCTTCATAAGTCCCCTTTTTAAAGCGAGGGAAGGAAACGCTGAAGTTCACAGTCACTACATCTAGACTATACAGTGTCAATGTAAAGCTACACTGAGGGGTGCAATGAATAACGGTTCTTTGGTGTTATAAAGAGCCATCCCCACCCATCCACCGTGCCCGGACACTAGCTTTATTTGTGTTTCAAAGATTCACGCTGACTCAACACCAGTGACGTTTCTCTGCTTTTACAAGAAGTAGAAACTCTGCCTGCGAGCCCGATAGACGAACATTAAAACTGATAACGAGGTCAGGCGATTAGCTGATTAAAGTTGATTAAGAAATCATCCTCTCAGCTTGATGTGAAGCCGACGCAGATGCAGAAGCTTCCGACAGTTCTGGTTTGAAAGAATTTATCAAGTTAATTCCATCTCTGGTCAATCCCCTTCGCTGCCTGTACCTCGCTGGTTTGGCCGAGACATCTGGAAGAGGTATTGTTATAAAAAGCACACACAGAGGAGGCTGTTGTGTGCCAGTCGGCCTCGCCTCACCTCTCCCTGCGTTGGAAAATGTACATTAAGTTTGACAAGCTGGGCCTTCATGGTGAAAGGGGGCCAACACTGGCTATAGGCTACTCTCCCCCCCGCTGCAAAAGACCCTTACAGCCCCACAGAGACCCGGAGAGCCACACAACCTCTCCAATACAAGGCAGGGTGGGGGTCCTAACGAAGTTTGGGACCACCCAGCTTGCAGAGCCACCCTCCTCTTCATCAGCTCATCAACACCCAATTCCCCAGAAAATGGGCCATTTAACAACTCTAGTGTTGAACCCATGTTGTTGCTGCTCCATTGATACAGATGTATGTACACTATATTTAAACAAAGGTTTACAGTTTAGCACTCAAATGCACAATAATTATTTCAGGAAAGAAACTTACTGGAAAGAGAAGTCACGCGATTAACAGCATTTGTTCGAGTTCGTATTAAGGAGTTGAGCCCAGCCTGTGCTTATGGTTGGCTCTTTTCATTCTGACTCCACCACAACATTTTTGGGGGTTTAGTTCTCCTAAGTCTCATAAGCTGAAACTGACACAGAATCAAAATAGAATCCTTCAGCCAAGTCACAAATCAGCATAACTTTTACTTTTAGCACTTAATTTGCCCTTGCTTAATGTTGTTTTATTAGTAATGAAAGAATAGAGGCACTTTGCAGATTTCTGGAGCTTAGGCCTTGGCAGAGTTTTAGAAATGCCATTTAAAATGCTGAAAATCCCCATTTCACATGCTAGGAAGTAAAAATGGAGTACTTTCATCTAAATATAGCATTAGTCAATAAACATTTATTTTACAGATCTAAGGGGGATACAGAGTATGGCTTTATTTCTGCGGGTTCAACATAAACAAATAAGAACATGAATGTTTTATGTGGCGCAGGACAAAGATCAGTTGAACGTGGGGATCATATGGGGATATGAATATAAAATGTAAATGTATTTACTCTGTACTGTGCCCACAGAATTATGAGCAAGGCTCGCCCGTTTGGACATAAGCTGTCCATTGGCCTTGTGGAGTCGAAAAAAAAGAGTGTGCTGTTTGCTCTGGAGAGAAGAGCTTTCAGAGTGAATAAGCCTGAGAAGTGGCAGACACTCTACAATGAGGAGCTACCAGAAAAGACACATTCAGCTCCCGAGTTAACCTGAAGAATAAACTTTAGCTCTGCCTGGAAATGTTATGGACAAGAAAATACGAATAGCACAAGAAAATATGAGAGATAGAAATATGACAGAAAGAGAAGGGGAGGTGGAACAAACGGCCTCTTTGTTACAGCTTCAGGTAATCTGGATCTTTTCAGCACTGATAGTGTAAGTACACACAAACATACAAAATCTTAAGGTTGATTAAAAACAACAACTGACAGTTAAGTCAGTCTGTCTATCTGCAACCTTAAAATACACATCCAAAGTATTTTTACTGCATTAACAAGTCTGCAGTCTGCTGCTACGTGTTTTTGCAACACGCGTGTCCGTGCTGAGTCTCTGAACAAGTGAGCACTCCCAAAAGATTATGAAGGTGTCTCACCTGGAAGGCTTATTCTCTTCAGAAAGAAATCCAGGCCGATGGTTTGTTTGTACTGCTTCCCAAAGGCCTCCTGCGCAAACCTGGTGGCGAGTGATGTCTGAAACAGAGAGACAAAAGGGGAGAGACACAGTGAATGAGAGCCAGGACAGCTCTCCAGCAATCAGCGGGACCGAAAAATTGAAGGCGTTAAGTATTTTAAAAAGAAAATGCTCCTCGGTATAAAGGAGAAGCTTTGATTCTGTGCGCAGCGCCGGCCTAATAAACAATATTCACACATATATGGCCCATGGGTTGATGGCTCAAGGCAAAATGCTAGATGCTGCAAAACTCCTTCCAGGGAAAATATACAGAATATTAATGCACTTCCTGAAAAAGTAATATTTCAGTGGTAAGCAGAACTTGGAAAACTTTGATTTCATTCATACTGAGCAAATGCCAAGCTAAGCTTTTTACAATATTTCATTTTCTAATATTTATCTTCAAAGCAGTTACAAAAATACAACGGTATAATTTAACATATCACAACACAATCCCCCCTCCCCCCAGCCATAATTCTTAGGTGATGTAACCGTGAAGTGTGAGCTGAAGGACATTAATTTCATCATTACAAATCCATTTTAAGCACCTTCAAAAAAACGTCATGATTGACTGGAAGGTACGCTGATGTAATTGTCTGCCTCCTCTGCCGTCTTACTGCTCAGGCCACGGCTGTGACAGTGAAAATCAACGAGGATTGCAAAAACAGGTGTCGGAGTATGTGTCATGTCTCCAGACTGCAGACCTAATAATTGCCACAAATTATAAAACCTCCATCACTGTCACT
This sequence comes from Thunnus maccoyii, assembly GCF_910596095.1. Lineage (NCBI taxonomy): Eukaryota > Metazoa > Chordata > Actinopteri > Scombriformes > Scombridae > Thunnus > Thunnus maccoyii. The sequence goes on from NC_056540.1 coordinate 23,902,897, forward strand.
GTTGTGTTTGAGCAGAGGAAAAAAAATAGCATGTTAGGGGCTCTCCTGAAATCCATGGGAATTCATAGCTCAGGCTTGACATGCCAAGTTTAATTCATTTTGATGGATGAGGATAGGGGAAAAAAATGAAGTGCTGAATGTCTATTAGCTATCTTTAGAGCAGTGTGCTTACATAAACACAACAGAGAAGTGAAGCAATGGGATTCCCTGAGTGTTCATGTGGCAGCAAATGCATTTTAATGTGGTTCTTGACAATCAGTAAGAGTTAGAGGATTTCAAACTAAATTCTTTCTTTCAATCCACTAAGCTTTCACTTGAGCCGGTGCCCTTATCTACCTCCATTCATGAGGATTTAGGTTTAACCAAATCATGTTTCAAATGAGTTACTCCAGGAAAGACACAATGGAATATAATTACAATAATCTTTATCTAATTTAACCAAAAAATATTCAAGTAAACATGCATCCATTTGGCTTTCCTAAAGCACTGATTTGTCACTGTGGATGCCAAATTTCATATCAAACCTTTAAGTTTATCCTAGATTGGATTTTTAAACTTTCAATTAAACATACTGAAGGTTTTATCCTGTCTTTTGCTCATGGCTTTCTTGGTTAACATGTCCTTGGAGGTGCAGAATAATGTTTTATCAAACCACCTAATTCTTTTCAAAGTTCACTAACCTACAGACTTTTTAAATCTCAGCCTGCGGAGCATGTCACAGACGCAAGAGTGACTGAAAAATTACTAGAGGTGACTGACGCAACAAGGAGAAAATCGGCCATTTAAGTAGCCCAAACAATCACTGACAACACAGGAATAACAAGCTCGGACAGCAAAAATTTATTCCACATGCTCGCGTTGGCCTAGTCGGCCATTTGTCTTGGCATTCCAGTAGCTTGGCTCTCCTCCCTCAACGTAGTCCTTTTTTTCCACCATACAATTGGAACTAACCAGCGAATGTAAAAGCTGGCGTAATCCTGACACTCCAACAGAGAACAGCACAGGGTCACCAATGATACCAATGCCGGGAAATGGGGGAAGTTCTACTGAAACAAGAAACTGGGAGAGAGAGAAAAAAAATATGGCAAGCTGTCTACGTTCATGTGATGCAACTCATATGAGCGATGCAGTGCATTTTTGCAGCATGGCATCAAGAGTGGGTTTATTCTTCTTCAACAATAAAGTCTGATTAAAACGTAGCTATTCTGTAGTGTAAAAACAAACAATTTGGCTGTAAGGAACACTGCTGATTCAGTAAAACCTGTATCTAAAGCTCTCTTTACTCTATGGGAAAGAGAACAGTAAATATTCAGAAAAACTGAGTGACTTAAAACTCAGGTTGAAAAATGGACTTGTGTGTAAGTTAGGCCCAGCGCCTTAAGAGCCTGGCTAAATGTGAGACTCCATATTTTAAAAACATCTTGCTCAGGTGGACAAGCCTCCCCACATCTCCCTGTATTTCTGAATGGACAACCAACCACAAGCAAAAATACCACCGAAAATGCCGTCCAAGAAAAACTGATCCGATTGCAATTTGCTGAGCAAATTGACATTAATAAGGGGGGAAACGGCATTCAAGATGTCAGTCAGTGGTGCCTACTCAAAATGGGGGGCAGGGCTCCTGTTTTCTGCCCAAAACAGACAAGCAGGTAAGTCATTCAGACAGTGACGAGCTGACACCTGGCAGCGGTGTGAGGAGGGTTATTAATGTAGCGTATCTACTGGGAACTGACTGAGTTGTGTGTGTTCTGTGCGCCCCCCCCCCCCCCTTTCCCAAAAGAAAATGTCGACTTTCCAGAATGAGAACATTCATTTTTCTCATCGGGTCTCACCATTACTGCTACATTCATTTTCTTTCTCCCCAAGGGAAGGAGAGATTAGTTAGGAAAGGGGATGTGTAGCTGAAAAGCACTTGACGTCCCAGCCTTACATTCACACTCATTCATTCGGAGGACTCGAGATGCAGTGAAGAAGAAACATAGCTGAATTGTCATGACAACCTCCTTGGTTTGCTGCTAATGATTGTTTGGTGTGACTAGGAAAAAATTCCAGTGTTGTGGATTTAAGTTAGGCCTTTTTAATCTACATCCTTTAAATAATTTTAGTGAATATACTGAATGCTTCAGTCCAGTGGTTTTGAAAGGGCGGAGGCAGTAACAGCAGTTCTTGACAGCACCCTAAGGCGTTGTGTAGATTCAGTAAAGGGAGAGACAATGCACTGTGAAATTGTAGATTTGTTCTGACAATCATAAAAGAAAGTCTTCATGTATGAGTCTCTTCTCACTGTTATTGCAATCTATCAAGTGAGACAACAGCTACATTTCTCATGAGGGCTATCCAGATAGAATTTTTTTTTTTTTCTTCAAATGGGGCCTCATTCTGGAGCTAAATGCAGAAGGGGGTCCTTGGCCAGGACAAGAGAGTTACACCAACCAAAAGCAATCACTGCAAGAGCCAGGCTGAGCATACTGTAGCTTTCCTCTATCATCTGTCATATGCTGTATAACACTGAGCAGTAGCAGCAGTCCCCAACAGTAAGACAAACGCAGGGACTCTAAAAATCCATCATCTATGTTGATGTACTACCTATTCAAATTAAATAAAAGAATAACATTTAAGCCATTTTAAAAAAGGAAATTTTAAGTTTTGCTTAGTGTGTTTAATTTAGGCTTAAAGATCTCTTAGATCTTAATAATTAGGCCATACAACAGTGATCACTTTAGTTGGCTGATTACCAAATGAATGAATGCGGTACAGAAAGAGACACAACTAAGGCAAAAAACCCAACACTATACCTAACTGTTGTAATAGGTTTGTTTAGGTAACGCTGTGAGGTTACATAGGCCTACCTAGAATTTAAACAGGGCCCTTTTGATGAATAAACAAAATTAAATCCGCAGATAAAAGCATGATGAATCATGTCTTCACAGTATAAGACTATGGCCGCATTCAGACCAAATCTGGCAATGTGACCACGCAGGGTTCTGCGGAGGTGTGGGCGTGTCACTATGGGCTCAACACCGCAGGCACAAATGCAATTTGGATTAAGGGCTGGGTAAACTTAATAGGTTTAGAACAACGGATTTGTGCCAGATTTAAATCCATTATGTTATCTTTGAGACAGAATCAAAACTACAGATGTCCGCTGACTCTGTAAAACTGGCCACTTGATTTACAAGCGAGACTCGAAACTGAGGTTGCAACTGTTTCCAACAGTTCACACTGAATTACTGTAGAACAAAAATGTGTAAATTTTTATTCGACTAAGAGCAGCTATCTGGCACGGCATGATTTGTTTGCCTACTAATCCTGACATTTAGCTTTGCTTTACTATGAAGTCACTACAATGTGTGATTAATACTGAGTTACTTAAGGTGCTATGTTCAGCCCACGATGCAATTTTAAAAATGTTATTCCTCCGTGTCCATTATCTACCATTATGTTTAGGTTCTTCAGTATTTCTAATTCTCTGCCCAATCACTCATTCAACCAGCTGAAGCTCTGGCTGACATAAATTCCTTTCCCCTCACTATTACTCAGTGTGAATGGACCTCCTTGGGAAAAACTATACTATGTAATTTATAAATGTACATCTTATCAGTTTTGAGAGACTTACCAGCAGCTCAAGCTTGTGGTCTGGCATAATGTCAGACATCTGTTTGAGAACAATGTTGTTAGTAGTAACATTAGTTTCCAAAGATATGTTAATATAACAGCCAACTAATTTTGTAACAATCACCAATTTTTATGGAGGAAAATTACAGTCAATAACAAGTCGAGCAGTGAGGCAATAAAATGCAAAGTTTGCTGCCAAAATTTAGCTGATTTTACTGGCTTTCCACACATCCTCTCAGTGAAAACAGAGCTGCATCTGTAATATTATCAACCTCTGTCCATCATTTGGACTATTTTTCCTCACAAATTTATTGTTTCAGTGTCTCCTCCTCTGTGTAGGTTAGAAAGCCAACTGATGATTTACTGAGCAATCTGATCCCAGTAAAACAAAAATGTCTTGTTCAAAATGGTGATTAAATTACTAAATTACAGCACGGCCAGCAGCACTGTACCTTGTAAAATATCCACAACAACGACAAAAATCTCCTGATTATAAGACAGGCAAGTTCTTTACACCCAACTGTAAACTGCAAATGAATGCAAACAATTATCTGACAACTAAACTATCGGCCTTACTACAAGTGATAACTGTAGCTGATAATTCTGATGACAGTAAGTCTCTATCGCCACCAATTATTTGCAATATTAACATTACAGTCAATATCTCCCTGCCTGTCCCTGCTGCCATTAACAGCTGTCATACAATTGTACATAAAGTTTCCAAAGTTACTCATCCACTGATGAGTAACTTTTTAAACAGGAATTCATCACCAAGGCAGATGTAATGAAGTTCAGATGTTCCGTAAACAATATGGTGAAAGCGTATAAACAGATTTACAGGATTATAATGCTGATCTGTTGATTTTGGGTGTGTGGGTGTCCTAAAAGGAAAATCTAACATTAAATTTGATTTATATTATTCTGAATCCTATGATTTGGACAGTATCCTAAGCTGGACATCTGAGCATGAATAAGACGTGTGACCTTTTTTTCATATTTTTGTCCACTGACAGTGAATTAGTGAATGGCTCCGAGAGCTAACAGATTTATTTTTGTTGTTGTTCACAGATTTTCCATTCAAATTAGTTCCATATTTAGGTTTGTATCCCTTAAAATGTTTGCAAACACAATACAAAGCAAAAACATTACACTGTGGCGTAGGAGGTAATAAATAACTTTGTGAGGTGTTTAACTGTCTCTGCTGTAAACACAAGGCAACTATGACGTTATCAGTTGTGGAAAGTGTATACGCGCATTTAGTCAAGTACTGCACTTAAGTACAATTTTGAGGTGCTTGTACTTTACTTGAGTATTTCCATTTGATGCCACTTTAAACTTCCACTCCACAAGGGAAATATTGTATTTTCTATTCCACTACACTACCTTGTTAAAGATTAAACTAGTGGTTTCCAACCTTTTTGGCTTTTTACTTCTTACAAAAAGCAGTGTGTAGTTGGGGTCACATTTCAGCTCCACCAAGTAATGATTTTTCCCTCTAAACTTCTCACATGGTTTAATTTCAATAAATGTTCAAATGATCCAATATTTCACCAAAAATCAAAGATTAGAGAAAAAGTCCAAAAACTGAAAACAGATTTGTGTGTCAGAAGTTTGTCTTTTCTTCTTTCCTCTCGCATTAATCATCTAACAACCCCTCAGATTTATCTGGTGACCCTTTGGAGAGGCCTGACCCCTAGGTTGGGAAACACTGGACTAAACTAGATAACTGTATATAAAGTAGTTCAAACTAGCTCCACCTCCGGCAGCTACAACAGTAACATGCTGCTTAAACACTGATGCTTCAGTATTAATAATCTAATGATGTCATATATAATAATATATCAGTCAGAGGAACCAAACCACTACTTTAACTGCAATACTTAAACTCCATCAAACTGATAATACTTAAGTACTTAAGTAGGATGTGCAGGACTTTTACTTGTAATGGAGTATTTTTACATTGCTGTAGTAGTACTGTTACTTAAGCGAAGGGTCTGAGTACTTCTTCCACCACTGGATGTTATAACATTCAATCATGTTGCTATGATTGTTAGCAACTTAGCAACATTAGCGTCGGTCGCCATGGTGACTGGGAGACACCGCAGCGTCACGGTGAGCACCGTTAAGAGCAGGATACTGATTGAACCGTCGTGTAACACACAATGAGACTGTTACTGAGGAGATTTTAGACGTGAAAGCTATACTTTAGTAACGTTTATGTGTGAGTTATGTGTGTCTGTGTTGGTCTCACCTTCCCACACGCACCGTCTCCAATCACTACAATTTTCAGCTGTCGGTCTTGGCTGTCCTCCTCCGAGTCCGACATGATGCTAAAATGTGCCCCGACAAGTAGCTATCTGTGTGGGGGAGGAAAACGAAACACTAGCAGCTGGTGACTGGTTGTTGAATGTAGCTGCCAGTGCTAATCACAGATGGATTAAACGACCGTTGAGTGGGCAAGCAGACGCCATTTTGACTCCACAACACACAGCCGCTGTGCTCGGCATGATCCACTCACACACTGCTGCCTCAGTGCACGCGGAGTTTCTGTTTAAACAATGATACATCGGACGTAAACAAAATGCAAAAAAAACCACAAGACACGATTTGTTGTGTAAATATTAACGTTGTCGCTCTGAAGCCCCTTTTTCTCACAAAGGAAAAGATCAGAACCGGAAACCCCGCCGCCTGCGGTATGGTTCCGTCCCGTGTGTGACGCGCTGCTGTTGCCATGGTAACACGGGTCAAAGTGTGAGTATAAAAACATGATAAACACACAAAAAATAGGCCTGACATTGTCTAAACAAAGCAACACAGCTTACTTTAGTGGTGGAAAGAAACTATTGTACATTTCATCATCTTTTGAGGTTTCCTATTTTACTTCTACTACCTTTGAGGGTAATATTTTACTTATTACCCCACTACATATTTGACAACTAGTCCTGTTACTAGTTATTTTTGCAAAGTTTACACACAAAACACATGATCAGCTCATAAAATATGATGCACTACTGTACATTAAACCTCCCAACTGTATATAAAGTAGTAAGGCTAAAAGCTCCTTGACCAATTTATTTCACCATTACTGTAAAACACTGCTTATACATTAATAATAGGTTAAGTAACAGTAATAATCTATCATAATAGCCCAATAATATAAGTTATGACATTCTTAAAGGTTTTATTCTGCATAATGACTAATTTTAGTTTTGATACTTTAAGCACATTTTGTGAATAATATCCTTTTAATGCAGGAGTTTTACTTGTAATGGAAAACATATGATCATTATATAAAACATGATGCATTGCTGTACATTAAACCTCCCAACTGTATATAAAGCAGAAGGCTAAAAGCTCCTTGACCAATTTATTTCACCATTACTGTAAAACGCTGCTTACACATTAAAATAATAAGTAACAGTAATAATAAGTCATAATAATCCAATAATATAAGATAGCCTATAACATTCTTAAAAGGTCTATTCTGGTAAATGACTAATTTTAGTTTTGATACTTTGAGCACATTTTGTTAATCATTTTAATGCAGGAGTTTTACTTGTAATGGAGTATTTTTACAGTATAATGTTATATTGCTACTTTTACTTATATAAATGATCAGTATACTTCTTCTACATGTGTTAAAAGATCATTATTATTTAAAATATGATCCTGTCATCTTGTCTCTTCATCTATTTCTCTCTTGCTTGCTCGCTCACACACACACACGCACACACACACACACACACACACACACACACACACACACACACACACACATACATACACACACACACACTCTTGCACAGGGTGCCCCTTTATTTGCACACATATAGTGTATTCAGTGCATTATCTGATAATCCCATTGATTTAGTATAGTTCAGGACTAATATTCTTCCATGAATGAACTAGTAGACATCAATCAATGTAATATTTAATACATATAATATGTTATTATTACACTGCATATTCAATGATTAACAAGTATATAAAATATTGCCTGTTAGCTGAAAACTACTGTGCTAGATATTGATATCCATATTGCTAATAAAACAGATTTATACTTCTGACAGCCAGCTGTGCTTTACTTGTCTTTAGGCAGTAATCTTATACGCTGTCTCTCATCTCATACATGTGCACGTACACGCTGGTACACACACACACACACACACACACACACACACACACACACACACACACACACACACACACAGGCTCCACAGGTCAGTCAAATTATAAACGGACTATTATTAAGTGCTGATTATGAGGACTATATGACAATTTAGGTTCACCTGAATGAAATTACAGTTCTCAGCTGTCAAACAGTTTTAAATCTGACAGAGTTCAACAAACACTTGCAGCCACCTTTTAAGGGTTTTGCCTGAAAAAAAAAAAAAATACAGGTTCTGCGGTGTTAATCGACTTTTCAAACATTAACATTAGTCTTGAAGCTTTCTGTTCACAGATAGATTGACGCATTCATTTTTCCACTACTCAACAGCTGAACAGTCTCCCAGTTTGCCACAGCTTAGAGGAATGTCTTAGCAGCTGTGTAATGTGATTGCTCTACATGCCACACTGATGTATTTACCAAATGAACTACGACCATTATTGGCAAATTTGAACTGCAGTCTTGAATAAATTGACCGAACAGATCGTTTAAATCCCATTCTTTTGTGACATTACTCTCTACTGTATTTATAAATTATTCCAAATTAGTTCAAGACTCAATGCTTAATATAAATAATCCAAATATATAAAAAAAATAATGTATTATTGTTGAGCTAATGGCCCTGGTGTGTTGTCAATCAGGACTATTCCCCAGATTTTTAAATTATGTTTGTTTTTAAACGTTTGCAGTAAATTTGTGTGTGAAGATAAAACATCACACCAAGAAAAAAGGCTAAAAATCTGCACCACAATTACTCATTGAAGTAAAAATAAAGACAGTAATTCATTGGAATACAAGGAAAAACCTCTGTGTCAAAGCCCTTGAACTGCAGCCTGTTACAGTCTTATTGAACATGAATCTGTCAAAAAAGGAGGATCAGGACATAAAAAGGATTTTCTCAGAGTAATTTTAGCATTAAGACCTGTAATCTGCAGCCTGTGATCAGACACAGAACATTTCCATCGTTTACTTTTTGTAAAGTATAGGCTACCACATTTCCTTTATATTTACTGTGATGTTGAGCTTTTTTAAAAAATCTTTTAATCATAAAAAAAATGAACTCAAGGTTTCAGTTCAAAAGCCCCAAAGTCCACTACAACATACATGACAGGATTATGTTTGATGATGGTGTTTGTTAATAAACATTATTTGTCCTATTAGAGGAGAATATGGACTGTGGTGTTTTACAAGCCAGACTCGTCTTTCACACTTGCTTTTCTCTGCAGGGGAAGGATGCCGCTCTTCATGGGGGATGAGGAGGAATTTGCACCTGGAGCACTTTGAAGCAGGTGGCAGTCAGTGTCAGGTCAGTTCACTATGAGGGTGTGACTGGCAGCTTCCCAAACCGGACAGAAAGGTTTGGAGGAAAAATGAAGCTTAATTGATTTGTTTTTTTGTTGTTTTTTTTTTTTTAAAAGGACGCTTAAGAGCAAAGACGAAGACGGCGATTCTTATTCGCAGCAGCAGTTTAAAAACGTCTATTAATTATATATTTTTGTTAGTTTCACTGATTTATTTTGCTGCTGTGATCAGTTAAGTTTGTGCCAGTTTATCCTTCATGTAGGGTGGAGTTTAGACTATTTAATCCATTTAGCAACAAGGAATTTGGAAGCTGTGGCACCAAAGTAATGAATTCACGATTACTGGAACATTTCTCCTCTCATGATTAAGTAAATCTAAGAAAACTCGACATAAAATGAATTTGGGTTTTATTACAGACGTCCATTTAAAAAAAAAAAAAAAAGTACAGTCCACAGTTAAAAGTGTTTGGTAAAAAGATCATTCTTTGAGAGAGATGCAGTTGATCTGTTTTACAGTGTTCATAACGTTACTCCTTGAAGCCCAACATAACGATACTTGAGTAAAACATATATCCTAATAAATACATAAATATCTGATCATACACAAATAAATCTTGGCGAGTTGTGGTGCAAAGTAAATTAATAGAGATAAAAATGTTAAAATGATTAAATACATGAAAACCGACCCGTGTTCATGGATTTAGTCTCGTTTTACATATTAGAAAACACGCTGTTTATAATCCTAAAATCTCGTAGGCCTATAATATGTTATATTTGTTATACACACATTAAAACACCTGTGTGTGATGTGAAATTTCAGGGAGATCTAACATGGATTATTCTCGATTAAAGCTGCTGAAAATAAATTAAATTCACCTGTCATCAATTCTTAAAATATTGAATTTCTCAGATCAAGTGAAAGTCGTGCTGGCATTGACGAGATCGTGTCGCCTGTTTTATTCTTTTAAATGTGAATCTTGTAATTGGGAAAATTATCTCATTTTTTTTTAAAGACTTTTTATTTTGTTTGTTTTTTAAAGTAAATTAAGAGATTGTCAGGCGAGTTAAAACCAACCTGCCAACCAAATCTTACACGTAAGGAAATTATGACTCAATAACACTGATTGTCATGTGAACATTTTTTTGCAGTTTAATTTGGAGAGAAACACATTTTATAATTTGGGGATAAACTGTCACTTGTTCTGCCACAAAATGACCCGACAGTACTCGCTTCATAACCACATGATTATAAATTACCTTCATTTCAGTCAAATCGAGCCTAACATCGCCTGCAGTTTACTTCCAGCTCTGTATAACGTGTCAAATAATGTCTATTAAATGCCAATTTTCCATGATAGTTCTGTCACTTGATACAGATCAACACCTGGAGAGTCTCTCTGTAAATGAATATAATTACTGCTCTGAATAAAAGTCAAGAGCAAACGGCTGAATTGTCCTTGACCCACAACACCATGAAGATCAATTTAGGCCAGAGCTCGTTTAAGAAAGAAAATGTACATGTGTTATAATTTACACGGGAATAAGAGGAAGAGGAGAAATCAAATAATAAATAAATCACATGGATTAAAATGGAGTGTGGCAACGAGGATGAGTCAGATTTCTGGTTGATTAAAATCAGATTTCTTTTTTTTTTATCTCCAAACAGCTTTCAAAATTCCCAAGGTGTACGTTTTCCTCCTGAGACAGAAAGTAGTTTTAAAGATTAAAAATAAGGGTGAGCGCCTTGATTCTTTGAGAAATAACATGGAAAAAAAATAGGTTACTTGTGCGTAATTATCCATAAATGCTTGCGTAAAGGAGCTCCCGTGATTCATAAAATCCAAATGAATTTCTGTCTCATTTAGTTTCACAGCATAAACAGTCACAGCATATTAAGCTATACAATAAATATATTTCCCACGCATTAAAGTAAACTATATAAAATAATAATAATAACGGGGAGACGCTGGAATGGGGCTAATGTTCACTGATGGGGGTGTTTGCATTTCAATGATCGCAGGCTGAAAGGAAAAAAAAAATCCGCGACATGTCCCTCTATATCAGATATCTCCACATGCAGGTATGAAAGGAAGTTATGTGGGACGGTCCACTCCTCAGTATCCCTCTCAGTCCTTCAAGTTCCAGCGCAGCCAATGAGGAGCATCACTGCCTGCTGGAGAGGGCCTCGGGTGGCACATACCTGCATCAAGGAGATCAGATTTTAGGACAAATAGGCGCCGTTCGTGGGTAGGGGGATTGTTTTTTACCATATAGGGTTAAAAAAAAAAAAAAGATGGGGCGCTGATCAACCAAAAGCGTATTCACCTGGCTGTTTGGGCGTGTACGTGCGTAAAAGCGCAGTGGCATTGCGCAGTGCTAAAACGGAGACCTTTCCTGTTGTGCCACCATGAATGTTTATCTTTGGTGCTCTCATTGTTAATGTGTCCAATTATTTATATTATGTTCTGTTGCTATTATTTTCCTCTCATCTCCATCAGTCTTATAACTAAAGTAAACAGCACAGAATACATTTTTATTCCTGATTTACAGCATCCCACAGGCTGTGTGGGCGTCTGTGAGGGATGTAGGTGTTTTATAAGGCCAAAGAAGGATGGCTGATGCACTGCAGCTCCCTGCTGACCCCAACTTAACACTTTTACTGGGTGCAGAATAATAGCTAATACAACTCCAGTAATAGTTCAGTTCCAGTGATAATAAGATACCAAAGACAACCTTAAAGAATGTTCCTGAAGGAAAACATTTACAATGTTTTGTATCCACCAACAACCCAGAGTGAGGATCTTTTTTTTTTTTTTTTTCACCCCTCCTTGACTTGAATTTAGGCGCAGTGACATGGGCCTCCTTAACCCTGAAATACTCCTCTCGTTGTGTTGACATGCAGCCCTAAAGGTAGCTGTCAGTTTGCCCTGTCCTGGAATCACAGAGCTATTCATCATTGTTTGACAGGTGTGTTTGGGAAGAAAACCATAGTGGCCCGGATGAAACCTACAAGGGCCTCAGAGTACAGCACTAACATCATGGTGAAGGTGAAGATGAGGAGAGATTCATAAGGAAGTTTCATTAAAATAAACTTGTTGCAGATCTGCAGCAATGTGCACGATAAACACTTTTCTATTTAATGCACGTGTGGCTTTAGTAGAATATTGCGCCTGTTTTATTAGTTTGTAATTTCTTTGTGCTCTCGAAACACAAAGTCCCAAACCAATGATGAAATGATAGTTAAGTTATTTATAAACCAGGTCAACCTGTTATGTAGGCCAAGTTGTTCAAACTTTGAGAAGATTTTTAGTCCGAAAACAAGAGCGCAAATGAGAAAGTAGGATCTGTGGGACAACCATTCAGATTATAACTGTTTTAATACCTAATACTAATAGTTAAATTGTGTTTAAATGCTTTTACCTGACAGTAGGTCACTGATTCGTCAAATAAAAAGTCCATTTGTGTAACCGTGCTGCCTAAAACTGTTTTTGTTTTGTAGTGATTGTTAAAATTATTGGTAAATTCTAACTGATTTGTTATTGTTATTCATATAAAAATGTCTATATGACACTATTACACTTTGTAATAAAAGTCTCAAAATAAAATTGCATCCAAATGATAGTAATGCCTGATATGTTTTAATGTTTTTCGGTCTAAACAGTCATTTAACACAAAGAACACATGTACATTTCAATAGGAGTTGCTCTGTTTTGGCCACACGATCACTTTCAGGCCAACAACACAACAAACCGCCTGTTTTCAGTCTGACACTGTACATGCCCACACTATAATGTGTTTTACATTGAAATAATGTCATGTATATGCTCAAAAGTGCTGAAATATCTTACCTTTACAAACACAGCAAGAAAAAAAAAAACACAACCTGTAACAGAGACAGTTATTTGAAAAGTCAATGGAATATGCCTATTTCCAATCACTGCAGAGGTAGGAAGGCGCATGTAAAATAAAAACCAACATAAGGTGACATTTTCAGTCTGTTTAGGCCGCTGGTTCCCACAGTGGGGTCCTGGGGGCTTCAGAGGTCCTGAAGGGGCTCCCCAGCAAAGAGAGGAATACTTAAATGTCACTGCTGTGCCACTCCTCAGAGGTTACATACTGATTTTTTTTATAAGGAGGTCCGGTCTCTCCGCTCATCTACAGTTCAGAGAGTTTTACAACTTCTCTCCTCGGGACAGTTTTACTAAACGAGGGAAGAAGTCAGTTTAAGTATTTGAGGATGTTGGAAAAAACACAAAAAAAAGTTTGGGAACCTCTGGTCTGGCCTGGACAACACGATGAGGCAGAGACGCTGAGCAGATGATGAGTCCCTTCTTGTCTCCTCCTCTTGTCAAAAAAAAGTTACTTTGATTTCCTGGGAGCGAAATGACAAAACAAAAAAATGAATAAATACAGTCACCGAGTTCTCACTGATTCCCCGCACATGCAGAGAGTGTCCATGCAGGGAGGCAGTAGGCGTAGGGATAATAGTAGGACGGCTGCAGGGAGAGGAGCGGGGGCCGCAGGATCTCTCCCGGGCTGTACTGTCTCTGGTCGTCCCGCACCAAAACTTTCACCGCCACCTTCTTGGCCGCCGGGGTCGACGCCATCAGATCGGCGGCCATCTGGCGGCGTTTCGTCTTGTACCTGCGGTTCTGGAACCAGATCTTGACCTGAGTCTCTGTGAGCTTCAGGGAAGCCGCCAGGTCCGCCCGCTCCGGCCCAGACAGGTACCGCTGGTGGTTGAAGCGGCGCTCCAACTCGAAGACCTGCGCATGGGAGAAGGCCGCCCTGGAGCGCTTTTTCCTCTGTTTGGGTTGGTCCAGGCTCTTATCGTCCAGGGTGCTGGAGTCTGAGAGAGGGAGACACGCAGATGGGCCATGCAAGTGAATTCCTGTATTTGTTTGCATTTGTTGATTTCAGGTGAGCTTGTTGTGTTTTTTGGATGCAACAAAAAGGAGAAACACTTATTAAAAGGAGTGTGAACATTTATACCGAGTGTTTTAATTCTCCAGTTTTACCACGTTGTAAGAAACGAACTGCCATGAATTTATCTAAGGTTGCTGGATGCTGCAGCTTTTATATTAAATAGAAAAATGTCTGACACTGAGTTTTCATCCAGGCCTAAACGTCACAACGTGTGCAGACCTTTATTTACTACGAGGAGACAGTTTCTTGAAATACTACACCGTGTGTTTCTGGTTGTTTGCGACTTTAGTCCCGAGTTAAATTGTGCCAGTGCATCATATATTAGCTTACAACCGCGAAGACGCCAATAAATGCTCATAAACATAAGTCTTATCGTGACAAAGTTTCACAATGGGACAATGCATCCATTAATATTCGTGCGTAAAAACAGGCTAATTCGTGCGTAAAAGTGCAAAAAGGACGTGGAGATGTTTTGAAAACAAGCAAACAGGCCTGATATCCTACAATAACACCGTCAGGTCACTTGTTGTGATTTGATAAACATGTATCAGAAGTGTTGAGCAACAGTATTAAAAGAGCACTGGGCTCTTTAATTCAGAATCGCTACTTTTAAAGTTTCATCGGAGCATTTTGGTTTCTAGACTATGAATCAAATCAGAGAGCCACACTTTATTTTTTGTTTTGTGTTTAGTCACACGGTCGTCTTTCTGTGTCACTTACCTGTAGCATTATTCGGCTCACTGTCACTCTTTGCGTTTTCCACAGCTGCAGACTCGTGATCCGTTTCTTCCTGCAGACTTTCCTCCGGCACATCCGACGCAGGGTCTCCGTCCTTCTCCGACTTGCACACGGCCGGAGTCTTGCTGTCGTTGTCATCGCTCAGACCCGAGTCCGAGTCGTAGCTTTTCTGGTCCGTCGGCTCACAAGACTCCCCATCATCTCTCCCAGACCCGCCGTTCATCTCCCCAAATATTTTCCAGCACGCCGTCTTGGAGAAGCACATGTCCAAATCTGGCAAGTGTCGGCTGTCGTCCTTTTTGTTCAGGATGGCTTGGATTGAGAAAGGCATCAGCGAGTTGCCACGAACGGCCATTTTCAGAAAAGCGAAGTTTGCTCCGTCTTCAAGCTGCGTAATTAACCGGTCCGAGTAGTGGAGCAAATGTCAGTTCATCCACATTTTAGGCTACTCCCTCCGTGGAGCGCTGCTGTCGCTTAACTTTCCCTCCAGAAGTTGGTTTCTGGTCGCATCCCCGCGGGAGAAGCCGTGGAAAAGTTTCTCCTACATCCACAGGCACGATGCTGCTCCTCCGCATAGCTCTGCCATCAGCCCGGGCTCGCTCCAGTCTCCGGCCCTTTTCACCAAATTTTTTTTTAACCATCCACCCTCACCTGTGACTGACAGGCACTCCTCGTCGCCTCCTATTGGTCGAAGGAGAGGGGAAACCGTTTCAGGATTGGCAACTGTAAACGACGTCATGCTGCCTTCAACAGAGTGGGAAAAAGTTAAAAGGATGAAAGAAAAGTTTGGTGGAAGCTTTTCACAAGAGGAGAAACTGACATTCATGTTGCAACCACACAAATTTACCTTAACAGCAGCTTCTTTTACTAACTCTTGTTGTGCCTTTTCTTTTTGTGAAATCAAAATTGCTCGTTCATTTAGGTTAATTAATTTAAAAAGGATGTATTATTATTCTTATTAAAGTGTAGATCTTTCTGAATTCGTGGTGATCAGAAGTCGTGCAGTCAGAAAAAACGAGAGTCCTGTGCGTAAAACCCTGACATCACAAGAAAGCTTTAACAACAATACCAATAGAAAATAGAACCGGGGTCTCCCGTCTCCCATTTTCTCTGCATGACCTGAATGCAGCACCAGGACAATAAATTTGTAGGATAGGACATCATTTTAAAGCTTAACCCTTCACCGTCCACACACTGGTCTGTTGGGAGTCCGGTGCGTAACGCGTAATTTTTCCTTCCTTAATATTTTGGCCACAGACCGACGTGTGTCAGGTTGTTTCCGACGCACACTGTCTACTTTTTTTATTACACCTTTAAAGCCACAGAGCTTCTCCTTTTTGTCACTTCCGTGGCAGGCCTGCATCATGAATCGCCATGACCAGGTAGGCCCCGAACCATAAATCTTTCATTCAGAAACACAAGTTAAAAATAAGTAATTAACCCACTGTTGGCTTTAACAAACTGTTTCCTTAAACGAGACAAAATATCTGATAACAGGCGACTTGTGATCGTTTTATACCGGTGTTCTTGTTTTTTTGTTTTTTTTAAAAACTGGACTCTGTTTTGACAGTGATGCAATAAATACTTGATCAATTCCTGAAATAAATGACACTGTAAACAACTGGAATCACTGCCTGAATGTTTCACTCGTTAAAAAAAAGTAGATTTTTATTTGTGAAATCTCAAACTGGCAGTTTTTGCAGCGTAAAATGAAATGTTTATTTTCCTCCACCCGCTGCGGATCCTTTATGCTGTTTATCACCTAAAAGTTGTAGAAATGACTGACTTAAGAGTTATTAAGTCTGAACGAAATGACGAGATATGAATGTGGCGCTCAGCTGCTGCCGTCTGTGTCTTTAAGCGGACAAACATCTGTAGCTGCAGATCCGGATCGTGACCTCTGCCGTTTTTCAGGTCGCCTGCTTCTCTCAACGCTTTGCTGCTGCTTTCATTTACCAGCCAGTAAAAAAATCACATGTATCTCAAAATGATATTTTGGTCAACGACGTGAATAGTTTTATTTAATTTTACATTCTACATACAGAAAGGATGTGTTTTATGAAACGGTTCAATGAATTAATAATAAATCTTTATATATATAGGGTGTAAAGGATGCGAAGGCACGACTGAGGCCAGCAGAGCTTTAAGATATGATACTTTCTGTATCCTTAAAGCAATATCCTTAAAGATAATTAACTTTTCTTTTTTATTCTTTAAATTTTTTTTGGCATTATGTCTGATTTATGTATCTTCATTAATTCAACCAGGCTTATTAAAAAAAAAAATCCCTGAAATCTTCAGCCTGTAATTAACCAGTCTGTTATAAATTATATGAATTAAAGTGGCCTCATGACTTCAGTTCTGCATTAATGAAATGTAAATATTGTAAAAAACTATATATAATTAACAGCCTAATTTAATTTTTTATTATTATTTCTTCCACTCTGTTCGCTTCTTTATGTTTAAATCTTAAAAAGCTGGAAGTATTTTGTATGAGGAGGAAAAATTAATCTGTTAATCTGTTAATTCTTATTCCATGAAAATCAAAAACTCAACAAACAAACAAAAAAAAAAAAGAAAGACCAGCTTTTATCAGAAAAGGATGAAGCTGGTTTTTATTTGATTATTTTGCTCATTTGCTCTTTTGGTTTTACTGTATTTTTCTGATCTCAAAGCTTCATGCTGATGCGCGCAGAAACAGATTATTTTCATTCAGACTGATGAGAAAATCTGCGCTGACCTGAAACTCGTTTTGGAAACAAACCTCTGAAACTTTCTTATTATTCTTTGTTCCCAGAGGCCTGATTAAAATGGCGCCTGTTAGTAAAAGCCTGTGGAAACTTAATCACTGTGAACTTCAGATAAATGACACTTTTTTTTTCTCTCCTCTGCGTCTTTTGATGTGTATTAAAGCAACAGAAACACCTGGTGTATCAAACCTTCATCTCTTCATTAGATGCCGTCAACATCATGACAATAATAAAGAACATTTTGGCTTCAAGTCGAGTCATAATAATCATAAATCCAAAGACTTCAAAGCATGAATTGATCAGTGCTGCTGTCACTTTGTGCAAACCTGTTGCATGCATACATTATACCATCTAGTGGCCACTGAAAATACCTCTTCACCTTGACTTCTTGGCATCTTGTGCCTTTTGTGGGTTAATTACATATGAGGACTTTTTTTTCTTCAAAATATCTTCTTTAATTCCTTTTTCAGACCTCAAACAATAACTTCCACGTTTCGGGCTGCAAGACTGACGCTTCTTTTTTTTTTTCTGTAAATGAACTAACGCGGTTTAACTGCATGATTAATGTCCTGTTCTGAGAAAGTCAAGTGAATGTTGGTGAATAAAATTATGTGGCATTGTCTCAGGCCTGGATGTGACCTTGAGGATGAAAGTCTGCATCACCGCAAGCAAAGAAAACACAACTGGGAAAGGGAAAAGCAAAAACCACTGACACCGTCTGGATATTTTCACACACCCTGCCCTTGTTCTTTTAGAAACTGCTCATTTCACACAAGGCCAATACACAAGTGGTACATCACATCTTTTTTTTTTTTACTCTCTTCTATTGTAAGAACAATTTTTCTCTTTTTTTGCGTCCTTCATGCATTCTTTATACTGTTGTCTTTTGTCCAAAAACCAGCCTAACTGACCCCTACGCAGGGTTTTACCCTGGGAAAATGGAAAATAAATACTGTCTGCCAATTCTCCAACAAAGTAAGTCAGTGTGCGCCTATCAATGTGATGTCAAGCAGAGCTCCAGGGGTTACTCTGTGTTTTGGTAACCACACTGGGAGGAAGAGTAATAAGCAGTAAGTAGCTGTAAGTGGCAGGAAATGTAAACAGCAGCAGCAACAGCAGCTTGGTTTTCATTCAGACAACTGCAGGAGCATTAAAAAAAAAAAAAAAAAAAAGTAAAAATACACAGCTGGTTTGTTGTGATTCACATTTACAGTTAAGTTGATCATCAGATTAACTGAAGATGTATTTAAGACATTAAATATGGTTGTGAAAGTCTATGAAAATAATATAACAGTAGTATACAAGGACACTATGATAATAGTAAACTTCTATATAACAACTCTAAATGAAGTAAATTTAGAATAACTTTGTTGTGAGTTTGTAACACGTGAACATGTTGGAGCACCGGAGCTTCAACAGATTTACAGAAAAGTAAAATCTGATCTATTCAGGGATTCACTGCAGACTTTGACGATTGGAGTGATGAAACAACAGCTGCAGCAGTTATGGTGCATAACATTATTAGAAGTAGTATTATTGTTGTTATTATTAGTAGTAATAGTAGTATTTTAAAAGCAAGAAATTGTCATTTTAATTCTGCAAAACTCATATTTATAGTCTTGTGATCTTTGATTTTTTTCCCCAACTGTGTGTCAGTGTGAAATCACATTTGAAAAAATTGAACAAAATACATTAGATCTATATTTGTATACAGGACTGGCTAGTCATTGTTCAAATTTTACCAGCCACTCAATAGATTACCATTGTTTTTTTTGGCTGATGAGTGAAACAAATCTAGCAGCCACTTGCATATTTTACCAGCATTTGGCTGGTTGCTGGTGCTAATTTTGTGCCTTTTCTGTTCATTCGTATAGTTTAGAGCTGCAACTAAAGATTATTTTCATTATTGATTAATCTGTTGATCATCTTTGTGATTAAACTCTTTTTAAAATCTAATTTAGTCTTTGAAAACTTCAGAAAAGGAGGGAAAATGCCTGTTACATGTTCCCAGAGCACCAGCTGACATCTTCAAGTGGTTTGTTTTGCTCAATCAATAATTTAAAACCCCAAAATATTCAATGAGTGATATAAAACAGAGAAAAGCAGCACACCATCATATTTTAATAAGCATGAATGAGAAAATGTTTGGCATCTTTGCTTGATAAATGATTTAACTGATCCAGAAGATCTGATTTTTTTTTTCAATAAACATGAAAAAAAACAGAAGCTTTGCTCAAACACGTTTTTGTTGTGAATCTGAAGCTGGTTTTCTTCTTCTTCTGGACAGGAGGGCTCCATCTGCTGGTGTGAAAGAAAACCTGCTGTTACAAGGAAAAAAAAGAAAAAGAAAAAAAAAAGGTGATATTGAAAGATGAGACGTTCACTACATAATAGCTGTGCCGGGAAAAGGTATGTTTGGTCTTTTTCTACAACGACATGATTCCTTAATATCCCCAGACTCTGTCTGCTCTCCTCCTCGCACACTCTCCTGGTGTAACACAAGGGTAAGACCCCCCCCCCACACACCACCACCACCACCACCACCACCACAACCACCTTTCCAGTTAAGAAATAAACTTTAATGGCACAGTGGAATACATTTTGCCCTCCGCCTTCCCTTTTTTTCCCCTCCCCTGCCTCTTCTTTGTAACTTTAATCTCATGTTTTAAACAGAAAATCTCTCCTGATGCAGCAACATGCCGGTTGCCGTGGTAACGTGTCTCTGTTTCCCCTCCTCTCTGAGGGTGTGTGTTTATGACAGGTCTTGAAATTTTTTCTCTTGCGTGATGGTATGAAGAAGGAGGCTCACAGCACGCCATACCCTCCCCTCCTAAACCCCCAAACCCGACACCCCCCCCCCCACCCTCACTTCTTATGTGAGAATAGCTGCCAAATTGCGTTCAGATGGAGAAATACATAAGAGCGCACTGCCAAGAGTCATTTGCAATAAATGCTCCCAAAATGTCCTCTGAATTTCTCACCAAATATCAGAATCACCGTGATAGCAGCCTTAATCAACCTCAACATCGGAAAGTGGAAGGAAGGGGAAGGGGACGGGGGGGGGTTACTGCCAGCTTTAAGTGTGCTTTTAGTGGCCTAAGTTACAATTGAACCCTCCAAATCTTTTTTTTTTTTTTTGTCTTTCCCAAAGCCTTGCATGCGATGGAGCACTAAATGGAAGAGCCCTTGGGACAGAACACTTAATACAGTAAATGGAAGCAAGAGACAAGCAGAGAGCAGTCGTCCTGAGTTCCTCCTTCTCTTGGAAGCTATTCAAAACATCTCAGCGATGGCTGCATTACTGGAGACACAGGAGCAGGAGCACTTTCAGTCGGGGGGTGGGGGGGGTTAGCCCGCTGTTACAGTCCAATTAATGTGTGTAGATAGTGCAGGCGTGATTTATAGTTTATTTTCAGGTCTGCTGTGCTGACAAACGAGCTTCCATCCGCCTCTGGCACGCAACAGATAATGCATTCAGCTCAAGCACATCATGAAAGGCTTCTCGAGTCTGAAGGGTCTGGCTGTGACCGATTCTTTCTCCTCCACTCACGCCTAAATAAAGACGTCCTTCAAAAGCGGCAGAGCCCCTTTCAACCGGTCTCATGTCAAATGTAAAATACCACTTTTGAACATATGAGTTGATTGTGGTTATGAAAACTTCAAGGACCATTTAGAAATTCTTGACATATGGGCCTTTTCTTCTCAGACGGAGAAGTGGACGTCGTCTTAAACTGCAGCTGCACGTAATTTACCTGTCGGACAGGTGTTACCTCTAATAAAGGATGAGCCAGGCATTATTCTATATTTGTCTTATTATCAACAAACACCATGAAAACATAAAAACCAACAAGGTGTTTGTCCATCTGAATACTTTCAGACTTCCTTGCCCTGTCTGTGGCACTCATGAAGATATAAACCCTTAAAAACATGTTCTAAAAGTCTAATCTCATTTTTAAAAAAGCCAAAATGATTGATGATGAAACTGTACTTTTTAGCAAAAAGTTACTATAGAATGACTGATACAGGAATTTTGAGGCTAATATTGATATTTGAGCTGGTATTAATTTTCTTTATACATCCCATAAAAAAATTTTTTTTTGAAAAGGTTCCCTTACATTATATTTTTTAACAAGTGTTGGGCTGGATGCTTTACAGTTGAAAAATAAACTCTACTGCACAAACTATAGAATAGTGACACTGCATCAAAACATAACTTTGGTATTTCTTTACTTCAATCTCATGTCATTTATCAGCTGACATAAATAATGATATATAATGATATATCTGCAATGAGCTCATATCAGTAGATATATCAGGTCTGGTCGGCTCTAAACGTTACAAAAATTGGAGTAAATAGTGCATTAGTTGGGGACTATTTTCAGCTGTGGATTAATACACATTTAATGCACTTGTGAATGTTTACAACAGCAGGACGGTGTAATAAACTACAGTGTGTGTTTAGACACACAGACAATACTCGTTCACTTCATTCTTGGTTTTGGTCTTTTCATGGGATTTGTTGACAGTAAGATAAATATATTAATATTACAGATGTATCCTTTAAATTACCCAGAAAAGAATGACAAGTGTCAAAACCTTTGCTGACAAAGCTGCAACATTTGCTGCAACTTGTTTGTTACTGTGAGTTATGCTGCAGTAATGTGGCATTTTGAAAACTAACTAGGTAATAGTAGTTATAGGCACTGCTGGGAAAACTACTTTAAAACTGTAGTTTACCAAACTACGAGCTACTTCACAATGAAAAATAGTTAAACTTCATCTTAACTACTCTCAGAAAAATTTGGCTTGTCAAACTAAAACTACCTTCAAAAAGTAGTTCAACTACATCCAAACTACATCACAGGAAATGATCAATTATCAGAGGTACAACTGACGCTGACGCTGAGTAAAGTGTAGGTGTGTTTGATTTATGGACGAGAACAGGCAGTCTGAGTATGTGTTTAAAGGAGAAAAACTGAGGTGGAATCAGGAAAATGCTAAATTTCTGAGGAAATTCATCATATTCGATGGCAGACATCTTGGTCACAAACCACAGGTGATTTTAATCAAATAGCAGGTCATTAAACGACAACTGTGGCCATATTGTACAGCAAATAACATCATGAGAATACTATGAATATGTAGTTTGTAATTAACTACCTAAACTACATGACACAAAGTAGTTAACTACTGAAAATGCCACTGAGATTTGAATGTAGTTAAATTACCACCCAACTACTGCAAATTGTAGTTAAACTAGTAATTGAATACATGTAGTTAACTAGTCCCCAACACTGTGATTGTAATTCCATACAAAGCTGAATGCTACAGTAAGTATAAAATGAGAGATCCTACATACTGTGTGTACTCTGCAGACTCTAAAGCTAAAAATCGAGGTTGAAAAGATTCTTTAAATTTCTGCATTTTGCAAGAACAAGCACGTTTTTTTTTTACTTCACAGAATACTGAAATACAACCAACCAATCAGTTTTGTTGGTCAGTAAACACACCATAGCTGCACTCTGGTGGATTTGTTGCAGCTTCAGATGCCAGAAGTCGATCCAGATCTCGACTCAACTGCTGAACTATTTCAATACTGCAAAAGTCTTCAAAAAAAAAAGAAAAAAAGAAAAAACCAACTTAAAGACTCTAAGCCATCACCCCTCCCTGCTGCCTGTCGCTGGCTATTTCTATGACTCTTATATGAAACACTTCTGACGTTAAACACCTGTTAACTTTTATGTCTTGTGAGAGGAGTGGCTGAATGGGAGAGCATTATGTTCAGTGCCGTTCGGCCCGGCCAAATCCCCAGTAGAGGAAAGACCACTCCCAGTGCAGAGAGGCAACAGCGGGGGTGAGTGAGCCCCCTTATCCCCGCAGCCTGCGAGGATCCCCTCCGCTCAAAGACAACAGTTAACTCTATTCCAGTTGACAGCTGTGTGAAACCACCATCTTTCCACAGCTCTCTGCTGGATAAACTTGCACCCGCTACTCCCCTCCAGACCTGTTTCAAGATGTATGTAAAATACTTTGAATAAGAATTTGTATCTGATGTTTTTTCCCCACAAAAAAAAAGTGAAATGATCTTGTTAAAATCTTTAAAATTATATCTATTCCTTCTCCCCCCTCAGAATCTATATATATATGCAAATATATTTCATTTCAGAAGTTTAACTGTTGGTCACAAGACGTCTCCTACTTCACTGTAAAGTCACTTCTTAGTGTTTGTGCACTGGAGGCGTCAAGTTTTCACATCACACTTGTCTTAAGTTGAATATTGGACCACGATTGGCTTCCAAACTAGTTGTGATGTCACAAATTATGCTCGAAGGCCCGACCCTTAAAGTCAGATTTTCAATGAGCTCAGAGAAACTTTCCACTTACAGCAGATAAATGTGAAAACTTGTAGCATCAAACTCAGCTCATACATCATTCTGCACAGCGAAGTTCAAACATTCAACTGTTGGAACAAGAAGAAAAAACATATTTTTGAGTGAAGGGAGACTTAAGAGGGAAAGCAGGGAGATGTGAGGCAGTTTATGTTGTTGGTGTCTTGTATCACTTCTGGATGTCAGAGCTGAAGTGGAGCCGGAGCAGAGTGTCCTGCCAGAATCCAAAACACCTCCTTAAACCATAATGTAGAGCCTCAAACTGCACTTTAAGATTGGCGATGCGAGATGATCAACGTGGTGCTGTTGTACTTTTGTTATAGCAGACTTGAAGTCAAGAGAAATATAAATATAAAAATGTGGAATATTAGAATCAACTTAAAATATTCTTTACCAAACAAAATGTCTAATTTTAACTTATTTGGTAAAAAGGTTAAATCTTCATTTTTTAAATACAAAGCAGCAAATTCAGTACTTTTCAACCTACTTTTCAAATTTTTTAAAAACTTAAACAATATACCACATCTCTTAATGTTCATGAATAATCCTTTTAAACCTGAAGTGATTTATTACCATTTAATACCTGATGATCGCTCTAACTGAAACATTATGGGATCAACAAAGCTTCCTGGACGTCTGTAACAAATTTCATGACAATCGAGTCGATAGTTGTTGAGATATTTAAACCCTCACTGTATCCCACGGCTACAAACACACATGTGAAATGATTGACGAAGGTTGCTTCACCAAAACACAGCTGTTGAATAAACGAGCTGAGTTTTTGTCTTGGGAAAAAAAAAAGAGAGAGATTCAATATTTTTGCCTGTATTTGGCAAAAAAAGAAATAAAAAGTTGGTTGTAATGTTGTATGTTTTGTTAAACGCTTGTATCCTTTATACAGTAAAAACTATTTTAAAAAGATGTTGTTTTGTAAAACTTCTTTGATCAATCTTTAAGTAACAAGACTAACATGACATGGAAACAACCTTAGACACCAGTGACGAAGGAAAGACAGCTGAAACCATTACATGGTGAACTGGAGAAGATTTGTACACAACATGTTTTACTTGTGATGGACTCAGTCTGGTCTGCACCTCGCTGTGTTTGTGTTCTCAAAGCCTGAAGTATCTCTGTCACATTTTAGATTAGAACAAATGAGTAAAAATAGGGAATAGTGTAAAATCTTGACTCCTTTTCTTACAATATGTGTAAAAATACTTCCAGGTAGACCAGAAAGCACCTAAAACAGGTCAGTTTATCCAGATTCGTGCAGTATAAGTCAAACCAGTCGTCTCAGATCATCATCTCGTATTACTGCTTTCTCTACCTTTTCAAAATCTCATTCCTGACGTGAAGTCCCTGCTGAGTTGAGTGCAGTTCACCAACTAAGCAGTCCTCCACCTCATACATAAAAATCTGCCGCCTATAAATCAGTCTAATGTGCCTCAAACTGCTGATCCTCAGTAGTAGAAACCTGCTTGGCAAAATTGAAAAATCATTTTTGGACTACAATGCAAACGACTATAATAAAATGACGACTCAAGTCCCTCCAATGGCATCAGGACCTGAAAGGAGCGCTGTTAGTCTGCCAGACCTGGTGCCTAAATGAGGGCCGATTCAAACCTTTAAATTAGAGTTGTTGGGCTAATATTTTAAGACTTGGATTCCACCACCAGGAAATACCTGAGAGTTACACCTTTAAGGATTCAAATTTAGCAATCCACAGGAATGGTTGGAAAACTTCAACCAGCCCCTTCTCAGAAAACTCGGGCTCTCTGTAACCTCTCCGTGCTTTTTTGGATCCCGTAAGTTCAGGTGCAGCGATTAAGGCCTCCTAACGTGTTAATGATGGAGGAATATTTCATTCTGAGTTTGTCAGTTTTATCCCCCATTAGCAGGCAGGAATGTCCTCTCCTCTTCCCCGCTCCGAGGTGATTGGTTAATGTCTTTGGCTATTTACACGTTACAGACAGCACATCCATTC
This sequence comes from Thunnus maccoyii, assembly GCF_910596095.1. Classification (NCBI taxonomy): domain Eukaryota; kingdom Metazoa; phylum Chordata; class Actinopteri; order Scombriformes; family Scombridae; genus Thunnus; species Thunnus maccoyii. The sequence continues at coordinate 23,928,768 of NC_056540.1, forward strand.
AGGAAACTGGAGATAACGTTTGAGACATAATAGGGGTGAATTAATAAAAATCTGTATATTCTGCCCCCGTTCACTGCTTCATCTTTATCATAAACAAGAGTTCAGCTTCTGAAGGTTTTGAAAAACAGAAGCAACACGGGTTGGGTTTCCTTCAGCAGTAACACAGCTGGTTTCTTGGTGAAGTAAAAAGCTTTTAAAACTAGTAATTTCAAGCGATAAAAACTTTATGTTTATGGTTTTAATGTCTGTTCCAAATTGTAATCATATGTAGTTGTCTTAAAAATGAGAGGAAGACGTAAGATTTAATTTAAAAATAGACCATTTTCCTCTGCTTCCAGTGCAGTGACTACATTTCTGCAAAAATAGAAATTATTATTTTTAGCCACAAGTTTTGATTTATACTTGAAACTGAAACAATGAAAAAAATGAAGCAATATTCAGTAATTTTACATTTATGAAACAAACATCTTTACATTGAGAAATATGTAAGATATCTAACACCATTAAACTGATAAACTATAAAACAAGACAAATAACCAGATTACCTCCGTTTTAATAAAACAGTACTACAGTAAACGGCAGCAGGTGTGATTGCAAATACATCATGAGGAAGATTTAATTTATAGAGAAAAACTGTTAGTGAACCGTGATGTTTTTCCTGTCAGTGACTAATACTGCTCTGCCATTTTAACGGAAAGATAACAAAAAAAACTTCCCTTAACTTTTAAGTATTTAGTATAAAAAAAAAAAAGAACTTTAAAAAGTGGGGAGGAAAACACCTCCTGTCATTCACAGAATGAACATTCAATCATAAAATTCACAATGAAAGACACTTCACTGTGATTTCTTTGTACAAGTGTGTAGATTTACATTCCGTCAGATAACATCTGGATGTGTAACAGTGATGTCTGCGGAGGTGAAACAGTCTCAGCAGACACCGAGACACAATGTGGCCTCTTGACTGACTGACAGCTCATTTCAATTCACCCTCTTTATCTCAAAGCACGACTCGGCTACACATTAGGCCTTTGATTGGCCTGAAATACTCCGGTTCAGTGGGCATTACTAAATAAACGAAGGAATGATGAAGTCTGATCCAAACCATATGGGCGTAGCGCAGTAGAAGGTATTCTGGGGGATTCCTGCACAGATCCTCAGGTTTAGACTCAACCACCAGAGGAAAGTGTATAATACTATCCAGAGCTTTTCAATATCTCCAGTCAATGAAGCAGAAACACGTCTACGGGCTGACTTGACTGTAGAGGTTCTCTGACCCTCAACAACAAAACTGCGGTGTTCTCACTTGAAAAAGGGAGTGCATAAAAAAAACACTGTCAGAGATTTTAGCGTTTGGCTCTCTTGGAAGGGGGCTCCTCTGATTTCTGTCCTCCCCGCGTTCGCACCGCAGGAGGGCTAGCCTCCCGTTTACGGCCCCCTTTCGTCGCCGCTGCCTGGCCCCTCGTCCCGCTGCAGGAGGGGAAACAGGGAGCAAGTGTCAGTCCTTTTGTCAAAGTGTCATGTTTACAAGCTGTTTAAATTTGTCTTTGTTAATACAAGTTATTAAAAAAAAAAAAAACACGGGTGTGCAATAATCACGACTCCTGTATCACATTTAAAAGCAGAAACAGATTTTGGACTTTTGTAACTACAATTTAATTTAAGACCAGTTCAAAAATGAAATAAGAGAAGATGGTTGGCAAAACATGCTGAAAGTACTAATAGTCAGAACAACAATAAACAAAAATGAGGCAGAAAAATAAGACTGTTCTTTTTCATGTGGTAAATCAAGATTATTTACTTTAATTTTATGTTATTTGACTCTTTCTGTCAGACTATTAACATGATCCAACGTCTTCACTGGATCTGCATCGCAATTGTAAAACTGAAGCATTTTCTGCACATGAAGCAAGTGCAAATAATTATTCGTTCCAGACCTCCCAATATGAATAAAAACAATGATTCTATCATAAAATCAAATTACTTGTAAGACTTAAATAATATGTATTGATAGTAGTCCTGTAACTGTAGTGTTATTCCAGATATTTAATATACTTTCCTTTCAAACAGCTTACACCATGTTAAGATGAGTTTTTATTTTTTTAGCTAATAACTCAAAAACATTTTGAAATTCCGGGAAAAGAAGTCCGTTTTGGTCGGACTCCTCTTTAAGCTTGTTCGTTCTGTTGAACCTCTATGAGATGAACTCACCGCGTGCCAGCTGCGGTCTCCTCTTTACCGTTCTGTCGACTTGCCCGGGTAGATGGTTTACTTGGCTTGTTTCTGAGGAGCAATAAAAACAAATATGAAACAACAGTTGTTGCTTTAGTACTAAATCTTCTCTGCTTCAGTTTAAATGGATGTGACAGTGATGATGCCTGCTGGGTGTTTTAGAGTGTAAACATTCAGCACTAAAACAATCAGAGGCTCATTCATCATCACTGCGTTTAAATGAGGATGATGCAGCATCTCAAAACTGTTTATAGTACTGTATCTGAACTGGTGAGTTAGATGTGATTGCTCAATATCAAATATGAAATTGTTGTCTTATCAGCAGATGTTCTGGCAATTTATTGTGTGTTCCATCATGTTTTTGAGATTTAATTTGTTTTATTTACATACTTTTATGGCAGGTTTGTACTGAAAATCCTTTCCTCAAACAATAAAGTTCCAATAAAGTTTGAATTGAAGGTGCATAATAGTGAACTTGGCTGAAATTGCAGTCATGACAGAAGCATTTCTTACTGTTGTTGTTGAGGTTAATTTGTGGTGCTAAATTACCTTTCAGCCTCCAGGCGAGAAGCTGACCGTGTGGTAGCTCTGGACGCAGTTCCTTTTCCTTCCTCTTCTTTCTCACCGTCATCCTCCTCCTCTTCCTCATTCTGCTCGCCTTCTTTTTCTTCTGGCTTTTTCTCATTTTTATCTGTGCAAAAGATGATAAATAACATGAATCTATTATTAAACCCCTTTTTTTAAAAATCATGAAGGAAGCATTAATGATGTAAGTTAGCAACTCAACCTTTATTTATAGATTTTTGTTTTGTTTGTTTTTTGAAGGGAACATTTTGGCAACATTGCGATCAAAATTTTAATTTCCTTACCTGAATCATCTGCGGGTGCTGCTGCCCGCGAGGGTCGTCCCCTCCGAGCAGGTCTCTTTGGAGTCGTCTCTTGGTCGTCTTGCTGTTGCTCCTCCTCATCCTGGAGAAATAAATAAATAAATAAGTAACAGTGTTTTATTAAAACGTTCATTCCACAAAGTCAAATTAGAGTTTAAATAAGATGAGAAGTGCACATAAAATAGCAGTGAGTGAAAGACGGAAGTAAAGATTTAAAAAAGGACAAGACATTTGTACATAAAAACTGTTAATTTTACTCCCAACTTACATCATCCGGTTTCTTCTCACTGCAGCTCTCCTCTTTTACCTCCTCTTGTCCCTCTGACTGGCTCACTGAAGAGGAACAACCTGAAAAAAGTTACATGTCAGACTATAATGGCAACTCAATCTGTTCCTAACTGACAATTTTGTGATTGTTTTGTTTTGTGAAGTTTTGTCTCTATAATAAGTATCCAAATCTGAAGTGTTTGAGATATACAGGAACCTCTGTGGTAATTTCTCATTTTCATAAATAATCATTTAATTTGAAATAAAGTGTTTCTAGTGTCTCTGTGTGTTTGTGTGTGTGTGCTTGATTGTTTTCCTCACCGCTGTCTTTGTCAGGTTGTTGCTCGCTTTGTTCTTGCTCACCGGTGTCTTTCTTCACCTCCTCTTCAGACTGGGTTTCCTGTAGAATAAACGTGGACTACACATCAAGACATATAAATAACATTTTGGATAAAGGTAACCATCTTCCATAGAGGGATGAAGAGAAGTGAAAACCGGCTGAGAGGGAACAACTGCGGACTAAGATGCAGAGAAGACAAGACAACAAATCTCACCTCCACAGATTCATCCATTTCCTCTGACCTCTTCTTCTTCACTGCTGGTTCGCCTGAAAGTGAAATATTACAGGTCAAAACTGATGGAAAATATGCAGCATCATTTATTTTATATACAACGGACATCCAGAAAATGTTTAGTAAAGTTTTAACTCATAGCAAAGCTGCCAGCCTTCCTTTATGCCAACTATCATTTCTAAATTACTCATTCATACTATTTTACAGGTTGATAACAGTAAAGACAGCAAAATAAAACCTGCGTAACTCAACTTAATGCTATGAAATGCATAAATCAGCTGGTGAGGTTAGGCTCACTCATTTTGTCTTTTAGTAACGGTGAATGTCCTAACTGACACGTGGCCCTAACTGACCAAAAACGTGTTTATGTGTGTAAGTTTTCTCTTTGGAGTCAAAGTTTTCTGCACCTTCACTGTCCTCTGGAGCCGGAGACGGCGGACTGGTCTGACTTCCTCGCCGACCGCTTTTCTTTGGCCCACCTTCCTCTTCAGTTCCCTACAGATTATGGAAAAATATAATGATAGAAAACAGAATACAGTCACAGTAAAATTAACTTCAAAGTGAGTTCAAGTGCTGCACAAAATATTGTTGTCTGCTGAAATGTTTGATGAAATGTGTGTGACTAAAGTAAAAAAAACTTGACAATTATCTAACAATGTCACATGAACAGAAACATGCACTGCACTTATACTAATAAACCGATAATGTTAAGCGTCTGATATTTGTGTACACAGTGCAGCTTGTACCTCTTCTTTCTCTGGTGATTTCCCAGACAAGGTTTTATTGACACCCTCCTCGTCTTTATTCTCATCTTTCTTCTGAGTATCTGGGGTAAAAATAAAATCATAGCACATCAAGGAAAACACTCGAGATTCTTGTAGGAGTTTATTCTACACTCTGCAGCACTTGTCAACAGGTTAAATATAATGTAATATAAAGCTGAATTCATTATTAAAGTTCATCCATTTCCACATTATATGGTGAGTCACAAACATTTAGGATTACTAAATCATCAGATCATTACTTTTTTCAGGCCCTGGCATCAACCGTGTTTCCAATCTAAAGTGACCATCTTACCAGCAGGGTTTTCTTTGGCTGTCGCTCCTGAACGTCTTCCTCTGCGGCTCGGAGTCTCCTCCAACTTCTCAGGTTCTTTAGGTTGGTCTTTCTCCAACTCCTCTGTGCTTTTGGATGATCGTCCCCTGCGCAGCGTTTTGACTTCTGCAACCTTCTCCTGATCAGTTTCCTGAAGACAAATATCCATTTATCAAAACAATGTGAAGCCAAAATATGTCAAACAAAAACATGTATCCGCAGAAATAGTTTTCAGTATGGATGGTTCTACAGTATGTACAGTGACAGTGCAGTATGAAAATGCCTTATTTACCTCAGCAGATGGTTGCTCTTTACTTTCCTTTTCATCCCTCTCTTCACCTGATCGATTGCAAAAAAAATAAATAAGCGTATTATTTAATAGAATTGTTACAATCATCTGTCAAAACACAGATTGATAAAGTTATTCTTAAGTTGCTGGACAGCAAACTGACCACTAAAGACTTTAAACTCAATTTTAAATTTTGTAAGTCTAAATGTCAAACTTGGACAAATCAAATTCTTATGATCTCTGAATCTTTGTACTGTGGTAGTGAAAATAAATCGCAGCTGTAATACCAGATTCTTTCACTGCTGCAACTTTCTGACTGGACAGCTTTCGTTTACGTCCTCCTCTTCCCTCCGTCTTCTCTTCCTGCAAAGCAAAAAAGTGTTAATACAAAAGGGACCATATCAACACCTAATTAATTGTGTAAAAGCTGAATTTCAAACAGACTGTTTGACAGACAGTAAAAACAGTTACCTTTTCTGACAGGTCCGATCCCTTCTCATCTTCCTGGCTGTCTGAGCTCGACACATTACCTGAAAAATACAAACAGCAAAGACTGAGACCAATTTGAACAATTACCAAAATTATGTCCTCTGAAGACATTTTCACACTTTTCAAACTTTAAATGTCTTATTTGCAAGAAAAGTTTCTCAACTATAGATCAGAAAGAATTCACTCTAAGACTTTCAGACAGAAGTGATCAATGTAGCAGCAAAGGAACAAATAAAATGACTCACTGGTTTGTTTCACCAGTTTGGACTGAATCTCTGGTTCTTCTTCTCTGACCTCCTCTGTCTTCTCTGGAATACTGGTTTCCATCTAAACATTATTGATAAAGGACGCACAGATCAACAAAGGAGGACAAAACATACACAGCAGGTAAACAGGAGAAACAAGTCAGATAAACAGGTTAAAGGACAGGAAGTTACATGTGAACAGAGTATCAGCATGTGACTAAATGTGAACACTTACAGTTTGTGGATCACTCGTCTCTGCTGCAACATTTTCTCCTTCCTGAGCCTCAATCTCAACTTCACCTAGTGATGAAAAGAAGTAGGGTTCAAATTTACTTAAAATATCCAACATATACAATTATTTACAAATGTTATACAAAAGATTAATTATTTTTAATGTTCAAATTAGTTAAGACAAAAGACTTACTGTTATCTACGTCCGTTTTGGCCTGGCTGTCCTCAGCTGGCGCCTCCTCTGCCTTTTGTTCAAGAGAGACGAATTTTAGTGTTAGTCATACATGAGAATTTAAGAAAGTAAACAATTCAAATTTGCATAGCGTGACTGGTACCTCACCTTGGGACACGTCTTTGTGTCTGCAACGTCTGGCTCAGTTTGCTCTGAAATAATAACAAGATTCTTTGTTAATAGTCAGCCAGAGAGACTTTTGTTCTGTTCAACAAGAGTATTTTCAATTCCTTACCTTGTTTACTGGAAATTTCTGAAACTTGTTGAGCAGCAAGTGTATCAGAAACAACAACGTCTGTGTTTCCTCTGACCTCTTCTGTTTCAGACACAACAGCATCAGCAACTGAAATATTGTAAAAAGTAAAACAGTAAATGAACGCCATGAGGTTGATGCACAGACAATGCCTGGCCAATTAATTGCTGAATTACACTGGAAATCACACAAAAAATAAACAACACAAGAAGTAAGATTAGAATTTGAGCTGCGATAGGAGATGTGAGAAATTTACCATATTTGTCAGCAGGTGGTGCCGAGTTCTCATCTGTTTTCTGTGTTTCAGGAGTGATCTCTGCACTTTTAGCTTCTTCCTCATTTGAAGGAGCCTGACATTCATTTGAGGTAGTATCAGCCTCCTGCAAAGAAAGACAGAACGATGATTTTCCACAGAATACCATGTTAGAAAATGGTACTTGCAAATATACGTGCCAATTTTCAAATTGTTAAAAACATATTTTTTTCTCTACAAGACACTTTTAGGGAGAAGTGAATAAAAGCCAGGATGTCATTTCCTTTAACAGGACAAAGGCATTATTCATCTTATAAATGTGACATGAATTTTTTACCTGTGGAGCAGGCAACCCAGAAGTCTCAACCTTTGACACATCCATTTCTCTCTTCATGTCTTCAGACTCATCTATAAAGAGACACACAATTATTATTAAATTCATGGAAACATTATGGTAACAAATAAAACATGAATTTGTTTTTTATTTACCTGCAGCATTTCGTTTTTCATCAACAAGCTTGGCAGTTTCTTGAGGCACAGCAGGTGATGGCTCAGCAGTTGTAACCTCAGTTTTAGCAGCTGTCTGCACATTCGCGGGAGGATGCTGCTCTTCCTCTTTAGCTGAAGAGGTTTCCATCGGTTGTGGAGCTGGCGGAGTCACCTCTGGTTCTTCCCTTGCGTCTTGTCTAATAAAGCTGGAGGACACTGCGCTGTCAGGGTCCATGGAGAGCAGAGTCAGAGCCGCTTCTTTCATTTTCATATCCGCATCCTGAAGCGTCATCTCAGGGGTCACGTCCTCTCGACCGCTCTCCGTTTGAAGTCTCGCGTCCACCGCGGTGCAAACGTCCATTAGCGTCAGCAGAGCGTCAGCCTCAACTGGCACAGCTGGCATCTCACGTGACTCTGTCTCGCCTTCGGATGGTTCGGGTGTGATGTCGCTTAATGCGTCGCAGGTATCGTCAGAAAACGAGGTGGTGACGGTGGTGGTGACGGGTTCGGAGTCTGTGCTCGTGTCCTGGAGAAGAGAGAGTTTCTTTGGCTGCTCCTCTGCTTCTAGACTCGGAGAGGAAACCGAAGACTTTGAAGATTTATCAGACTTTTCCACTTTGTCTTCTCTAGATGCTTTCTTCTCTTCTTGCGTATCGTCTTTCTTTTCTGGAACTTTATCCTTCTTGTCCAGTTTTTTCTTTGCGCTCTTGATCTCACATTTCTCGTGGAGAGCTTCTTCAGAGACTTTCTGCTGTTCCTTTGCATTTCCCTCTTTTTTCTTCTCCTTTGTTGTCTCAGGTTTGCTGATAGGTGCACCTCCTGTACTTTTGACCTCTAAACTCTGAACTTTCTTATCTGTTTTTGATAACAGTGGAGTCTTTGTCTCGTCTTTGGATTTGGATTTGGATTTTTCCAAGATTTTTCCCTTTTCTGTTGGTTTGACTCTTTTTGGGTCTTTGTCAGTTTCAGAGCTGGACTTATTTGATTTCTGGCTATCTTGATCAGTTTTTGTCTTCTCTTTCTCGTTGTCTTTACTATCTGTTTTGGATTTGAGTTTATCTCCTTGCCTGTCTTCAGTGTGGCTCTTTGACCTTTTCAGGACTTCCTTGGAGTGTTTGTCTTTCTTCTTGCTGCCATCTGACCCAGGATCCATGTCAGAACGATCTTCAGAGGAGCCAGCTGAATCAGGGCGGAGCAGCTGCTTGAAATCACTTTTGGCTGAAGTTTTCTCTCCTTTGGCCTTTTCTTTCTCTTTCACCTTATCTTTCTCTTTGTCCTTTTCTCTAATTTTGTCCTTTTCTTTCTCCTTGTCCTTCTCTGTTTTGGCAGCCTCCATGGATGGAGCTTTCATCTTCTTGGCCATAGCATCTTTAAGACCCTCGTCGACGATACCTTCAGACACAGATGCCTTTCCCTCTCTTGTACTTCCTGTCATTTTCTTCTCACTTTTGACCTTAGGCTTCTTCTCACCTTTCTCTTCAGAGGACACTTTACCAGCAGCACCTTCCTTCTGCTGAGATTCGTCTGCCTGATGTTCGGATTTTTTCTCCTGCTTTTGTTTGAGCTTGGCACGTTCATCTGACACGCTGCGCTCTTTCTCTTTGCGTTCTTTAGAATGAAGTTCTTTGCGGGACGACCGGTCAAATTTTCCGACTGAACGTTGCCTGAGAGCCTCTTGGGAACCTTGCTCCAACTCCAAGATGAAGGAGTGTGTCCTGCCTTTGTCAGACAGCTTTTTGGTGTCACTGGAATCCTCTGAGATGCTGCCGCTCATCCTTCGGTGCCTCTCGTCAGACGATGCTGTTTCTGATAGATTTCTCATCAGCTTCTGTTGGGGGTTCCTTGATGCTGCAGATTTCACATCCTAATTTTGAAAAAAAACAAAACACAGTGTCACCTGTTACAACTCACCACTTCAAGTGTTAACCACTAACCTTTTGTAAAAATCAGTTTCATTCATGATGAATTTCACGTACTGCTTTCCTAGATCCTTCTCCTGTATCTCCTTTCTTCTTGCTTGAAACATCTCCTTCTTTCCTGAAGGATGAAAATGATTCATGCATTTACACATCATACATCGCAAAAGTGCCTAAATATCACGTTATGTTGTTCTGCAGAAGCTACATGAATTCTTAGCTTTTGTATACCTTGAGTCTAGCTTCCTCTTCCTATTGAGAGCCATTTTCTTCTCCAGAACTTTCCTTTCCTTGCGAGCCTCTTTGGCTCTGGGGCCCTCCAGCCCAGCGGAGTCTCCACTCTTTTGTTTTTTCTGATCTGTGTGGGAAATTATGACCGTTAACTGATGTAACAAATAAGTGTACACAAAGCTATTTTCATGACATGATCAATTTTTAAGCCACAGACTAGCAGCGTGACAAAACAAACCGGACATCAAACACTGTAATTCATAAATTATGTATGAACACATCTGAAGTCAAGGTTTAGATACAATTACATAAATACGGTAACTACATAATGCTTTATGTCTTCTACAATGTTACACTGAAATGTTGTGGAAACTCACTACAACATTACATTCAACCAAACATAAAAGGAGGAACAACTTGTGGTTTATTTTTTTCTTTCTGTGCACACACAGGATCTCAAAATAAGATCAAAACTTAAGTCCTAAAAATCAACAAGAACCAGAGGTCTCAAGCCAAATTCAAACCCGCGACAGTGACAGTGCCCGGTGCCTGTGTATGTCTGCTGAATCATCACTATGACTAGTTTAACCTTGAATATAGGAGAGAGAAAAGTAGTGGACACAAAGTGGCAAACACAGGACAGACAGAAATACCTTGTTCTTCAGCCTGTGCTGCTTTCTGTTTGCGCTTCTCTTCCATTCGCTCTCTGTTTTGCTGTCTCTTGTGCAGCCTTTCCTCTTTGTCCTTTGCCTAAAATACACAATTGATTTGAGTGAAAAAAAGATATCATCAATCAACATGTGTTCGGGTTTCGTACCATTTTAAAATTCATGAACGTATTTGTCAAGTAAAGCCTTTGATTTTGCTACAACCACATTTAAACTATGCATCTATATAACTCACCGCAGATCTACGACGTTCCTCCACAGTGATTTCGTCATCTGAGTCACTATAGTAACGGGAGTAGAGGAAGGGCTTGTGAACGTAGGCCTTGCGGCGGGGTTTACGCTCTTTGTCTTCTTCTCCTGCGTCTCCACTGGCTTCTTTCTGTTCTGATCTCTCACCTTGATGTGGAGGAAGAAAAACATCAGAATCCAGTGTTGCAAGAACACAGATAATTCTGTGGCAGTAACCTTGTTGAACATTTTATGGTAAAAGTTTGCTTAAAAACTCATGCAGGAATAAAAAGGTGAGACCGTCTGGTGGAAGCTCTCCCTCTTCAGAAGAATCAGACGGCGGCTCCTCATCTTCACTTTCTTCCTCAAATGACGACAGGTCGCTGGTGTGGACAGAGCTCACTGTAATGTCACTCAGGCCTTCCAGGTCGGAGTCCTCCAAAGAGTATTCTGCAGAGAAAAGACACAATTAATAAAATTATTTTTCTCTATTTAAACTTCACTGTTATTAATAAAAGGAACAAGCATTTGAAAACCAACATTGTGCTTATCAAAAATGTACGTGCCTTTATATAAATCCTCCTTCTAAGGATGTGTTAACCAAGATAAATTGTAATATAGAAAAAGCAGGTCTGATATTCCCAGAAAAATAATCATTGTTATTTGATATAATCTATTGACTAATTGTAAATATAACATGTAAATATAATGTAAGAAGAGGACTGATGAAACCTGGACATGTATTACATTTGCCAACAAGACATATTGATATTGCTTGTTTAGTCCAAATCCCAAGCTACAATTTAGCAATTTTGCTTGATAAATGACTTAAATTGCTGGTGAATCACCTAAAAATCATCATTTTAGCTCTAATAATTTAGTGCAGGTTTTGTCAAAAAATATTTTTGCATGTATATTACAAAGTACAGCAGCTGACCTTCCTTTATCCTCTCTCTGGCTTTCTGCTTGGCTTGACTGGTGGATTTGAGTAAATCATCATCCTGCTTCTCCTCTGCGGGTTTTCCACTTGTTTTGCTGGCAGCTTTGTCCTTCTCCTCCTCAGTCTGGTCTTGAGCTCCTGACTCTTCCTCTTCCATCTTTACATCCTCTGTGAATCTTTCTTTTCCCACTTCCATCTGATCCTGCATGTCTTCTGTCTTCACTTCTAACACCTGGACCTCTGACGCCAGCTTTGCTTCCTCTGCCTCTTCCATTGACTTCCCGTTATGGTGGTTGTCTCCTTCCTCAACAAGACTCATGTCCTGCTCACTGTCCTCCACTAGCTGCATGGGCTCATCTGAAGCTTGGCCTCTCCGTCCTTTCTCAGTGCCCGAGCTGGCTCTGACGCTAGCCTCCTGGTTGAGAGAGGTTATGGTGTCAAGGATGGACATGGCGTCGCTGGCTGCAGTGGTAGCTGGAGCGGATGATGAGGCTGTGAAAACATGAACATGCAGTTAACTACGTCCATGTAAACCAGTCTGTTTATTTGAACATTTTGGAGAAGTATATCATTCTGTTTGTACCTCCCCCACAAGAAACTTGTGGTGCAAAGTCAGCTACAAAGCAGCTTTCACTGTCTTCTCAAAGTTAGTCCAGAAAGGATGAACAAGTTTCAGGTACTATGCACCTTATAAACTGAATGAGCTGCAAACTGCCCTCTTGCTAGATTCTCTTATTTTGCTTGGAGAGTTTAAAGTTTTATTATCTGATGTTTGAAATGACACTCGTAAATGTTTTTATTAATTTTCTTTTGTCACTTGATTGTTGGTTGCTTATCTGTATTGTTCTTTTATGCTTGTTCTATAGTTATTTGTCTATGAATGTTTCTTGTTTTCAGGTCTTTCATGAAAAACAGATTTTGATCTCAATGAGACTACTTAATTAAATACAGCTGCTTAATGCTTCCTGCTAAGTTCTAATTTCAGCAGTGTATAAATCTGAATCCTTAGTGCACTCTGAGAGGCAGCCTCCATGTCATACATTACATACTGTACATCATAACAGGGAAAAACAGAAGGGGATGAAAGTTTACTAGAAAATATGAGTGAGCTCTATTATGCACTTCAACATGTTGAGAAATATGTTTATCCTCTTTCTGAGAATTAGAAGAGGAAGCAAATACGTATGTTTGTTAAAATCATCCGGAACTGTTTTCTTTCATTTGCAACGAATGAAGGGGAAATCCAAAAAGGAAGATGGCTGCTGTCTGAAGGTCAGTAGATACCAGCCACCAGTGGACACCTGCATGCTCACCTCCCTATGTAGGGAGCCAAGAGGGAAAAGAATTATCCTCAAAAGCAAACAACCACAAATAAAACATGCCGTGTACCTTGCTCAGGAATGCTGCTGTCAGGTTTGCTCTCTATTGAAGGCTGTGGGACCGGTGGCTCTTCAGCACAGCTGCCAGGTGACAGAAATTCACGGACGACCCTCTCCACCTGTGGCCTGAAGATGTGGTTGATTTTGGGATCCACCACCTGGGCCACGATCCTGTCCACTCCCTGCTCCAGCATCCCAGATCTATGAGGGACAGTTAGCTTTAACTTTGTGTGACTTGCACATAAAATTGGGTATAAAAAAGAAGAGAGAATGAGAAGAGATTAAGACTAGAAGGGGGATAAAAGGTGTTCCTTCTGACTTACTGCAGCACGAGCTGTCTGATGTTGTTTCTCAGCTGGTTCTTGTTCAAATGAGGGCTCCATGTGTGGTTAGAAAGGTGATTAGAAACAAAGTTGTCCACTCTTTGTTTCAGGTTCAAGTAAGCTGGCTGCAAGAGATGTTGAATGATTAACAGTTACAGTACATTATGGATAACCAAAAACACAAAAAACAAACCTATGCATGTACCCTCAGTGCTAAAAACAACATGTTAAAGGACTGTACTGTTGTTATGGCAGCAACTAACAATTATACACAACTAACAATTTTTAGGGTTTGATAACTATTTGTTAATGAGGTATTACAGGAAGGTTCACCTCTTATTGGTTTAATTGATCCCAAAAATATGTAAAAATCAATGTGTAAAACAAAATAACTTAATCATGGATTACTTTATGGCCAACTGCCCATATAACATCAATTATTTGGGGTAATATCAACGTTTTATGATAATTTGTATCATCAAATGTGCAAATCCAATCTCTGGCAAAGGGAGAGGTTACAATTTCAATACTTTTCTACATATTGGGTTTAAATTAGAAGAAAAGAAAAGCAATATATTAAAAGGAAAAGTAATTGATCTAGCAAATAAAAGTACTTTATTTCAACAGGATAATCCACTCAGTATCAATACAGATTTTTTTAGACTGCAGAAAAACTTTAAGTGGGATTACTGTGCTGTTTTGAGCTGTTGTATTTAAGGATCTGTCTCTTTTCTTTTTTCGTGTATATGTATGTATAAAATGAATTTGTATATGCAGACCGGAAAATAATTTCTAAATTCTGCTATCCAGGGAGTCCTGGATATGAATATATAACACACACATAAATACACAAATAAAGCCATTGTCAACTAAACATAGGTAAACGCACCAACATTTCTCAGCTGCATCATCATAAGTAAACAACACAACTTTGTGTAGCCATTAGCTGACCTAAAGGCGACTAAATGTCCGGTGTGATGCATTAACATCCTTAGTTAATTAATGAATGGAAATGAATGAGAACCGCTGGCTTTATCGGTAGGTAGGAAAAGACGGACTCTTTCCTTAAAAAAGAAACACAAAAATAACCTTCCTCCTCACAAATGGACGCTTATTTTTAAGACCAACAGTAAAATAACGAGCTACTGACTAACTAACTAACATTATGGGATGTTTCCAGTTGGGTTTTAGCTAGCTTTGGTAGCCCAATATTATATATAAAATAATATAAATATGTAATGTGGACTCTTAACTACGCTATAAACGTTAAATTAGCAGCTAAGTTACGCGACATACTAAAAGTAGCTAATCACTGTGAGACATCACAATATGAAGACGCTGTCAACCGTTACCTTTGTATCAACGTCTGCCAGACAGTCCCTCCTGAACTGGTCGAACAGACCCTGAGTTTTTAAATGGCTGACGATCATTGACACCAGCTGAGGGTCTCCCGGAGGTAACCCGGCCATATCTGAATGTTTTAAACTTAGATTCAAGAGATTAACGATGAAGAAACATCAGGATATATCCGATTGAAGCGCTGCAGCGTTGTGTTGTGTTTGGTGCAGTTGGAGGTTTGACCCGGATGAATGGACGGTTGAACCGGAAGCGCTGTGAGAGTGAGGGTTTCATTTACCAAAGTAAGAGTCGAGTAACACACGTTCTCAAAGTAAGGTGGCTCGGGGCTCTTGAGGGGGATTCAGCAAAAAGGGGGAATCATTTATTTTCACTATAATTCCATCCATAAGTGACACTATCACAGAATGTATGACTATTTTGGTCATGGGTTTCATATACTTTCTTTAATAAAACATCTAAAATTAGAAATCGATCAGATGGGGGCCTGGGGTCTAATTTGTGTCAGTTTAGGGTTCCTTGACATAAAAAAGTTTGAGAACCTCTGTTTTCAGATGTATGTAAAAGACTCTATTTTGAATAAGAATGTGTGTCTGATATAGTTTTTCCACAAAAAAAAAAAGTTAAATTATCTTGTTAAAATCCTTAAAATGACATCTGTTCCTTCTACCTCCAGAATCAAGAAATATGTAAATATATTTCATCTCAAAAGTTTAACTGCTGGACACAAGATGTCTCCTGCTTCACTGTAACATCCATTCTCAGTGTTTGTGCACTGGAGGCTTCAAGCTTTCACATCACACTTCTAGAAGTTGAATATTGGACCATGATTCACTTCCAAACCAGTTGTGATGTCACAAATCATGCTCGTAGACCTGCCCCTTAAAATTGGAATTTTAATTAGCACAGAGAATGTGAAAGCAGCCTTCTAGTGTCAAACTCTGCGCATACATCATTCTGCACAGTGAAGCTCAAACATCCAACTGTAACAACAAGAAGCAAAACACATTTTTGAGTGGAAGGGGACTATAATAACTGCTGGATCGATCATTTAACTCATGTAATGTATGCAAGAAAATCATAAACACTGAACGCCACAACGCCACAAATCTATGTTGTTATAGCTTACAGTTCAGCTGTTGCACTACTAAATAGGTGAAGTGTTCTGTTATCAAACAGGACTTTACATCTCACATCCCTCTTCTAATCCCTGCACTGGTCACTTTCATATATTCCTTCAAACTGGACTTTAACATTGTACATTGCATTCAAACTCAACTGTTACATAATTTAATTATTCATTGCACGTCACATTTAAATTTTGCACTGGTCACCATTTCTTGGTACATAGCACAGTCCATACTTCCTTTGTACAGTCTATATTTAATTTCAAGTTTCAGATCCCATTGCAAAACTATTATTATTCCACTCTGTGAGGAGATTTTAAATTTTTCATTTAATGTTAGTACTACTTTGTTTAATTTATTATTTCATTATTATTATTATTTTTATTCTTCAAATGCCAAGACATAGTGATTTTTTCCCTTTAAACTTCTCACATGGTTTCATTTCAATAAATGTTCAAATGATCCAATATTTCACCAAAAATCAAGGATTAGAGAAAAGTCCAAAAACTGAAAACGGATTTGTGTATCAGAACTTTGTTTTTTCTTCATTCCTCTCCCATAAATTATCTCATGACCCCTCAGATTTATCTGGTAAGCCTTAGGATAGACCCGACCCCTATGTTGGGAACTATCTAACTGTATATAAAGTAGTTGAAACTAGCTCCACCTCCAGCAGCTACAACAGTAAGATGCTGCAACTCACTGATGCTTCAGTATTAATGATCTAATGATGTCATATATAATAATACATCAGTCAGAGGGACCAAACCACGTGGGCAACCACGTTAGGCGTTAATTTAGCGACCTCTAGCGGCGCATGTGCAGCAGGGAGAAACATCCACATTTCCTTGACTTTTCATTAAGTTATTCTGTGTAATTCGTGTTTTCGATGAACTAGAGAACTTAGACACATTGTTTGTTGTGCTCCACATTGAATATTTGACAGTTACTGGCATTTATCTTTATCTTTCTTAACTCTATAACAGTTAACATAATATACAGCATTATCCGTTTGCTTGCAGTGACACGCCAAATTTGTTATCCTAGGATGGCGAAGTTATGACCCGCCCTACTCTGCGTCTGATTGGCTAGTACTCATTGCCTTCGTTGGTTGGGTTGGTTAAATTTAGACATGAGGAGTGAGATTGGTTAAAGTTAAAGTAAGAATATCAGGGTAAGCCAATCAGAGGCAGAGTAGGGAGGGTCATTACTTTGCCATCCTAGGTAAAGAAATCGCGTACGATAACTCGCACATATTGTAAATGTCGACAATTTCAGAGGCAACACAACCTTTCAGTGTAGAAAGCAGCAATCTTTAGTACAAATATAAGAAATTGTTAACTTGTGAACATTATAGAGCAAAAGTGATGGCAGCGGTGGGATTCGAACCCACGCCCCCGAAGAGACTGGAGCCTTAATCCAGCGCCTTAGACCGCTCGGCCACGCTACCGTGTTACCGCCAAGTTGTCAAATAGCTTTGTGAAGTTGAAAACAGTCGTTAACGTACTTTTAATATTTTCCAACGAGTCTACCCTCATTCGTATGTGGTGGATAAAAATATAAGCAAAATCTCGCAATTAGGCAGGAAACTTCAACAAACCAAGCAATTAAATCTGTCGACACTCTCAAACATCTTGTTTTCTCCTGAAGTGTTTTTTATCTGACGGTTGTTTTACCTTGTCTTTGTTGTAATTTAAATAGGGACCAAGCACTTATACGAGGAACCTACTGTTTTTGTAAAGATTATTATTATTCTAGTACGCCATTGCATTTTTGAGGGGCTTGGGAGGCTCGAAAATTCACGAAAATTGGCACACAAGGTGAAAACTAAAGTTCAGTAGTGATTGGGCTCAGACATGGCCAGCAGGCCTCAAACGCAGGGCCATGTTGGGATAAAGTTGTTTTGATGTTCATGAAATTCAGTGGGATCCTTGCTGTCATCATTCTGGACATGATACATATTTTTGAAATTTTTTTCTGTGGACAGAAAGTCAGCCATTTTGGTTTTGTGCCTCAATTTTCATTTTACGCACATGTTTGAGGCACTTAAAATGCAAAAAAACTTACAAAACTTTGCACCCAAATAGTTCGAACTACTAAATATTTGGATTATTATCCCTTATTACTTTTAGCATTTTTTAGGTGCTAAGGGTGCCAGAAAACTCACACATCTATGCACATGTATCAGAAGTGGTGTTACTTGATATCTGATATCTTGGGTCTTGGGTTTGGATGTGGCAAAAGCCCCACCTTTAAATTTGACGCAGATATAAGAAATTTGGTCGGCAGATGTAACATCTCCAGACTTGCCATTGAAAGGCATTGTACTTTAATGAATTCCTCCTAGAGAATTAACCCGAGCGACTTCAAATTTGGTTGGTGTCATCTAAAGACCTTTGTGATGCCAAATTACGAAGCTTTTGAGTTTTTGTGGAACGCCCTTGATGTGGCATGCTGGTCAATTTTGCCCAAAACATGAAACAGGAAGATGTTGTAACTCCACTATACATTGTCCAATCTGCCCCAGATTTCTGATGTTTGATAAGAGTCAAGACCCGAACACATCTACATGTCAATATTGAGTCATAGTCAAAGCGCCACTGACTAACAACTGGAAGTCAGCCTTATGTGACAGACATCGCATCTACATCGTGTGGTCTACATATGATTCACAGCAACATGATATGATATGATTAGTGTGTGTTCTTTAGCGCCACATAGTGGACACAGGAAGTGATTGTTTTCTCCTACATGCAATGTACAATATTCATGAAAAAGTATATCCATGTCACTTGCCCTCTGGTAAATGTATTACTGAATTAATATTTCACTTATGTAGTATTGTCTACAGGCAACAGGAGGTGAAGCCCAAATGACACATATTTCATCAAATGTATACACAATGTCCAATATGTCATCTCCAGCGCGACATACTGCACACAGGAAATATTTCACCCTTTCACACAATGTCCGATAATCCTGACAATTCAGAGCTGTGTCAGCTGACCTCCGGTAGTGATACCACAGCTGCTGCTCCCTCCGAGGCATGTGAGGTGTGAAGGCCCATTCATCGCTGCTTGCAGCTTTAATTTTTTATTTTCCTTGTTTTTATTATAAATGCTCTTATTTTCTGCTTTTATATCAAGCACTTTGTGTTTCATTTCATGTGTGAATTGTGCTATAAAGTTTATTATTATCATTAACAGAACTGCAAACTACAGCCTCCAAATTGAAAGGGATGATGTATTACACATTAGTTTTAGAAAGATGAACCTAATCAGCTGTAATACACTTTATGGTCATTACTTCCTTATGATATTGTTATGATGACTTTTCTGTTATGCAAAGCAGTCACAACCTCAGCAAAATCAATTATTCAATTTGACATCAACAACATTCTTTTATAACATTTATTAGAATTTAAAGTATTGCTTGAGAAAAAATAAAACATGCTTCCTACCCCGACCCTTTAACACCTCATCTTAAACTATTTAAGAATATACTTAGCCTGAGGCAGTATGACAGTAGTACTTTGGTGTCAACACCGTCAGATATGGAAATCAAAAACAGAGCTGTGTACATTTAAAAAAAAGGTTTCAGAAAGAAGAAATTACAATAAAAACACAAACACATCTAACATACTAGACATATATAATGACATCACACTGTACAATATAAAAAAATGGATACATTACACCCATCATAAAATGTGCCAGAATAATGGCAGTGAAACTGAAACATGCTGGCCCTGGAGTCTCTTGGAGGACAGATAAGCACCGTTCAGAAGGAGGTAAGCAAGCTGGTCAAGTGGGCTCAGGATTTCTTGGCGGGGCAGATGGGGGGCAAGACCCGGCGGGAATTGGCACGCACCCATGGGTGGTCGATGACGCTCTGTAGTGACAGACGATCGGTGGGGTTGTGGCGAAGCAGCTTGGAGATCAGGTCCCGTGCGCCATCCGAGATGTTCTTGGGGAACTTCAAATCCACCTGAGAACAGCAAGATGGCATTTTTTCATTTAATCTGTTGCAGCAGAAACTATTACATTCATCAGTATTTTATGTTAGTTGACTATATTATATCATAAGCACTCTAAAGTACAGTGATGATACTACAGAAAGTAGACATGCATGGTACCAAATTTGACCTCAGCACAATCATTGGCTCCAAGGTTTCCCCAGAATTAACACAAATCAATAAATAACAGGTAAACTAGAGAGCACCCGTGTTATCACAACTATTCATCATGGATACACAACCCTCAAGTTTCTATTTGGAATTTTTTTTTCAGTATTTGTGGAGTGCTTGATCAATGTTATACATAAATCATGTCCCAAATACTGATACTTATATTTCTAAAGACTTACTGCACACTACTAGGGGCAGGACGATACAGGCGACTGGTACAATACAGCATTCAAGGTTTGTCCGAACACAATGAGGGTACAATGGAACAGTAAAAACATGTCCACAATGTTATCATTAAGATAAACAGTCTTGTATTCTCAGAGTATTTCTGGTGCCTGCAGAACAGAAATAATCTCTTTATGACGACCTTAATGAAAGTCATGAGCTAAAACAGATTGGTCTCTCAATGTTGTTGCTGTAGTTTTGATCTCTTTGAATTTGGACTCTCCGAACAGCTAAAGTAAGTAAGGTAGGACAAAGTTGAAACAGAAATTTGTTTTGCATGTTGTGTGCAATGTGATTGATGTTTATAACAGTCTCACCTTCGTTTTATCTCCCAAATTAGTTGGCTAACTGTGAGTTAGTTAAAGGACAGTTTCACATTTTTTCCAAGTTTATCTCAAAACAATATTGACATGCTGATATGAACATTTAAAGTATTATTGGTCACTGCAATTGTTCCTCCTGTCTGTGAAGAAATCTCTTCTTAAAGTGATTTCAGTGTAAGTGATAGGGGACAAAATCCAGTTCTCAGTCTGTGCAAAAATACACTCTAAAAGGACATCTGAAACTGCATCCTCAGCAATCTGAATGAGCAGACATTCAAACTGAAATCAGCCCCACGTTTAAACAATGCATAGGGCTGTGTTGCTTCAGGTACCAGTGAGACAGACGTGTAAATTTGAAGGCTTCCCAGATACAAAAAAACACTACACAGCAGCTCATAATACTCAGAGACAAGATTTAACATCTCTGGAAAGTTATCATGGCAGCAACTTTTTTATGTTTCCTTGTGACTATCATCAGGTGGAAGTTTCACGAAGGGCTAAAGTCGGTCCGAACACAGCCTTTTTGTAAAAATCAAGTGTTTATCTTCCAAAAGCTACTGACTTTTAACACAGATTTCCCTCTTGATGGTTCTTCAACAGTGTGACTAAGCTGCACTGCTGAACTAACTTCATATTTCTAACAGAGTGTTGACACCTCATATTATCTTCAACTCAACTTTAGAAGGCATTTTTGTCCATCATCTCTCACACGGCTTAAGAAAGGATCTTTACTGCCAGTATAGACAGGAGGGACAATTACAGCGACCAATAATCCTTTCAGTATATGGACATGTAAGTATTATTTTAAGGTAGACTTGAAGAGCTGGTAAGGCCCACTTATCACTATCCCAGTTGTAAAAAATTCAAGCAACCTGAAATGTTCCTCTCACATACCGCCGACTAAAAAGTTGGTCATTTTGTTAAGATAACATTCATGCTTGTCCAATTGGCTGGACCAGACATCCTTAGAAAAGCACCAACCTTCATAATTCTTTTGTATGTCTCTGAATGGCTGGCAGTTTCAAAAGGTGGGTTGCCGATCAAACATTCGTAGCAGAGAACCCCGATGCACCACAGGTCCACCTTCTCACTGTGTGTGTGGCCCTCAATCATCTCTGGGGGAAGATAGTCCAGTGTCCCGCACATTGTACGACGCCTGGAAAGATTTAAAAACAAGAGGTTTGACTTATGTGACAGGATATAGCAGTAAAGAGCAGTTTTGAACATAGTGGCTTGATGAGATTATGGAACCATAATGGCACTTCTCACCTCAGAGAAGGAGCGTGGACAGACCATCCAAAATCAGCAATTTTCAGCTCTCCGCGATAGCCGAGAAGCAGATTCTCTGGCTTGATGTCACGATGAATCACTTTCCTTTCGTGGCAGTACAGTAGTGCATCAGATATCTCCTCCATGTACTGGAAATTTAAAGAGGTTAGCATTAGATCACAACATCAAGATTTCAATGCTGTAAAAGCAGAATTATTTTGATTATTGATTCATCGTTTCAATCGGTTTTCCAAGCAAAAATACTGAACACTTTCTGAAGTGTAATAATTTGCTGCTTTTGCGCGTAATCAATTATAGTAAACTGAATATCTTTGGGCTTTAGACTGTTGGTCAGATAAAACAAGACATTTGAAGATGTCACTGTAGAAATTGTGATAAACATTTATTGGCCAAACAATGAATTGAGAAAATAATGAACTCGTACTGTTGCAGTGCGCTGGTCATCAAATCTCCCACATCGCTGTAGCTCCTTGTACATTTCACCACGTGGGGCGTACTCAAGCACCAAGAACACTCTCTTCCGATCATGGAAATAATTGTAGAAGCGCAAGATGTTGGGGTGCCTGAGAGGAAAACAGATTAGATTATGAGACATTCTGTAGACTATGAAAGAGGAATTTAAGTCCATGTGTTCAAGACAAACACAAAAACAAAGAAAATGTTCTGGGAAAAATGCAGCATCATTAGAACACTGGTTAGCAGTCAACTAGTCTATAATTAAAACAGACAATTACACAGATAAAAACTTTTCCTTGTTTTTATCAAAACAAGGAAAAGTGGAGACGCTTCAGTTACTCAGAAGTCTTCTTAAAGACACCAGCGGCATTTGGGAGCTGAATCATCAATAACTCAACTCAAGCAGTCCAGTGAGTACTTAGCAGCTGTTTTAAATATTTATAAAAATGCATGGCCCACTGACAAATGAAATTAAACCAGCTTTTATTTAGCAGCCTTGGTAGATACATGTGAGCAGCTGATGAATGTTCCGGTAATAGTCAGAAGATGGTAGCAAATATCCTGCCAGAAAATCTATGTACTGATATTTTGCCCTGAATTAAGTCCATCAGGCAGGCTTTACTCCCTGGTTAGTTTGAGGAAAGACATTATGTCGTTGATGGGTAAGGGATGAACTGAGTTAGAAAATAGGTTATTCCATATGGTGATTGGTTAGATTTACCATCATTCATATTATATGAAGATTTCTTTCTCAAAGACTGTGAGAAATTGACAAGACAGCAAAGTATGACAAATAATGTGGGCATAAGTTTAATTTGTGTCAATCGCTTTGATCATATGATAATAGAGAGACTGCTCATGGAACATATCTGAAATACAAGAATGTACAGTATTTGTGGCTCAACATCAACACACAAGTGATGACAAAACATTTTTGCAGGATACTAACTTGAGATGGGCCTGAATCTCGATCTCCCTCCTGAGTTGATGCTCCACACCCTCCTTCTCCATCTGTGACTTGAACAACACCTTCAGCGCCACAATGGCTTGCAGCTTCTTCACCCTTGCAAGGTAGACATTGCCAAACTTGCCCTTCCCTAACGGCCGACCGATGTCAAAGTCATCAATTGTGATTTTCCTGAGGAAAAGTGCAGGGATGGACATTCTCATGATCATCGCAAGATGTTTAAAACTATTCATGAAAACAGAACTACAAACTATTACACAACTGGTGAAGGTCTAGAGAATACACTTACTTTGAAGCTGAACTGGAGCTTGCACACTCTCTCCCAGGGCCTAAAAGTGAGAATACAATCAAAACATGCACATTTGTTGTGGTGTCTGAATGGCATCTGAATGTGAGGAGGGTGGCATTACCTGTGACAGCATTTTTGTCTGTCTCTAGACGTGGCTTCACCTGAACACGCTGTGGGCCTGTCACCATGCTGGGGGTTGCAAACTGATATTTGGAAGCAAACACACAAAAATGCAGTAGTAAGTACCTTATTGATAATTGATTGACAACACCATGATACAAAGTTACAAAAGAATGCATATTTTATTAAACCAACACTAGTTTCCAGTATCTTCACACACTGGCATTTTTATTAACACAGTTTGTTAGTGGCAGTAAAATAGCTGCTAATGAAAATATGACTGAACATAGTGGCCAGAGTTGCACATCTTTTTACAAAAATTACATCTTACCGGTCTTTGGAAACTTCTGGGCTCATAATTTTCCTTGTTCTGTAAAGAAATACACACATACAGATCACATTACATTTTAGCTACCATGTTCTTTGTCATCCAGACTTACATTTGTTGTTTCAGACATTGTCTAAAGTATGAAAAACAAACATTATGCTGATGAAATGACCTGCACCAACCATTCCTTAAAAGCAGCAGATGGCTCAAATTCTCAGGGATTTTTTTTTATTGCATAAAGAATTGTAGCTGCAGCCACTTTACTTAAGTTTTGTGCCGCTTTAAACCAGAATGATGACTTAAAGTGTAGACAGTGCTGTAAGGGCTCATCTGACTTCCTGTTTACTTGTGATTTTCACCCAGATATGTAGCAGCTTTTAAAGACATTTGATGTTTTTCAGTGAGGCCATTTTGGCTTTCTTTGCGTTTTCCCACTTACTTTTCTGATATTTTGACCAGTGCTTATAAAAAATTCATATGATGTGCTCTAGATTTAATGTACCAAACAACTGACAGATTAATTGATAGTGAAAGTAATCGTTAGTTGCAGCTCTAATCTGCAGACTTTTAAAGTGTTCCTTCTGGTCTGGTACATTTTCAACATCACACTATAAAAAGATATGCTATGTCAGGCATTAATTATACACATCGGGTGGTCTGTTACCTTGTAATAAAGTAATGAAAGTCGGTTTATAATTTGGATTAAACATATTTTACTAATTAGCTGCAAGTGCTTCTGTAAGTACAATAAGCAGACTCTGTTAAAGGCCTGTTGCATGTTTAAACTAATAACGTTAACAGACTCTCGTTTTAAACAATGATGAAGGTTCAGTAGGCCTCTGTTGAGGCAGCTTTGCCTCATTTTACAGAATTTAACGTTACAGCTCCACGGGCTATTTTACTGTAAATAACACATACTAAGGTTTATCTTTGCTGTGTTCGTACGGCATATGTTGCCTGTTGTTATTATGTTTTATATACATGGTGACGTTACGATGTTTTAGCTTCGGAGAGTAGCTTAGCGAACCCAACGTTAGCCGGCTAAGTTAGCTGAAATCTATTTCAACTTGAGCAACATATTTTAAGTAGACAGCCGTTGTTCTGTGTTATTAGCTGTCGCCCAGTCCTACCTCACAATCAAAACATAAATAAAACAAACGTTACCTGCATCGTCGTGAAGTAATGTAGCTAGTATTAACGTTTGTCTTTTTAGCGTGGAAAGCTCAGTCTTCCTATATTTTGAACTTCCTCGGCCGCCAACGTTTTCAAAAAGCCGCTCTGCTTGAACTCGATTGGTCGGTAGGCTGCAAATGGAGGGCTCCCATTGGCCAGAATTGTTACAAGAGAAAGCGCATGATTGGAGGATACCGACGCTACTCAGACGTTGACCCGCCCACCGCCCCTCCCATTTATTACAGCATGGAAGTTGTGATTTAACCATGGCTTTAACAGTCGTTTCTTATATTTAATGTTCAAAGATCTGTAGACTTCATTGAAAAAGCCAGTGGCGAAAAAAAAAGTTTGTGGACGGTTGTTGTGAACGTTGGCGAATGAATGAACTGGGAGAAACAAAATTAGATATCGGACATTGGAAAATTAGACAGAAAATTAGACATCGGTAACGTTACACTTTACAAAGAAGCTGAAGAGAAGGCTGCTCAACTGAGGAGGTGAATCCGTCAAAGGACAGCCAGGATGCGGCGGAGGATGGAGAGGAGACGTGCTTTTAGCATGTCTCTATAACTTTGTACGTTTGTCAAATCGTTATGCTTTTTATGTTAACCAGTCTACCCATTTATATGTAGACTTGACAGTTCACTTTCTACACCTAGATAAAAACTAATGTAACTTATGTAGTTTAATATTGTATAAAGTCTTTATTAGAGAGATGTTTTATTTTTTGTGTCAGCTGTAGTTTGTGGTACTGTTGAACTGTACTGGTTTATACTGAGGTGTTTCTAATATTTAGTCCATCTTCATTCATATAAATGGGATGGACAAACAGATTACATAAAAACTTATTAACCTTGCTGAGGTTAACATTTATTGCAGGGCTGTTTTATTAGACTACATTAGCTTTATCTAGGCCTACCTGTTAAACTAGCAAGTGCAGGGGAAGTTTGATACTTTTAATAGTTTAATAATATTGAAATGGATTAGCCTACATTCCACCTACATACCCGCTGCTTGTCTTCTTGGTACTCAAACATCAAGAGGTTAATACTCAGTCTGACAGGCCTTGTACAGTTAGGTGCACAAACATCACTATACATCAATGCAAGAAGTGCCTGTACCTCACCTATGTCATGTACATCATCAGTCATTAACCAGTACACACTTCAACACAAACAGGACATTTCATGTCTTTGATACAGTAATCATGTGGGCTACGGGAACTTTTTTACTTAGAACCTGGGAAGACAGGTGTGCCCTTACACTACCTATCAAGCAATAAAAAGAAATAGAAACCCTAGAAACAGGTCAGATGTTAGAGGGAAATTTAATTCTAAAAGACTTCAGGCCAGAGAATTTATATTAGGAATTCTGTTGAATAAATATTAAATAGTAAAAACACATAATTAAGCAATAAATACACAATACATATAACAATTAATAAACAATCTTTTAAAAAAAGAGACCAAAGTCCCTTACAAAGGTATGCACAAATGAATACCTATGTGCCTATCCTCGCCATGTCCTTTTCTGGAGCTGACTTGAAACCAGCCAAGCTATCCAGGAACAGCATAGACATGCTGGTCCAGATGCTGCCCCAGGTGGAGCCATGAAAATTGAGGTGCTGGTCATTGTCCACTGACTTGCCTGTGGAGCCTCATACAGGGTAACTGCAGACATCTTTGCCATGCCACCAGCCACAGTTTGCAGGACTGTCCAAAACATTGTGGAGAAAATGTTGACCATCTTCCACAAGGCTACTCATTTCCCCAAACCAGAGGAGATGGAGGAGGTGGGGGCTGGCTTTGTTCGCCTTGCTGGCCATGAGGCATTTCACTGCACTGCCATCGATGGGTGCCACATTGGGATTCTTCCTCCCGCAGAGCCACAGAAGAAGTGTTATTAAATAGAAAACTTTTCCCCTCTATGATACTGTAGGGCATCTGTGATGCCAAGAGCACATTAATGGATGTGTACATTGGAAATTTAGGATCTGTACATTATACGCGTGTCCTACACAGATCCCTCATGTATCAACAGGGCCTGTATCCACCAGCGGGGTACTTTCTACTAGGAGATGGGGGATACCCACGCCTGCAGTGTCCCATTGCTATTACTACACCATAACGCCAGCCTGTAGCAAGTAAGAACACACACACACTCACAGCAAATTGTCACTTTGGTCATTTTGAAATACACCATATATTTTGTATGTGAATTTTAATAAACAGGCCAAGTTGAAGCCCATTACAACAGGCACCACGCAAGAGCAAGAAACATTATTGAGCGCACCTTTGGGGTCTTGAAAACGTGCTGGCACTCCATCTTTTGAGGGCCCTTCATGAGATCACCCCAAAGGTGATTGCTGCCTGCTGCATCCTCCACAACATTAGTGTGGCAGCAGGTGATATCCTGGAGGAGGAGGAGGAGAAGGAGAAAGGCCCAGGCGATGTGTGTGTGTGTGTACATATGTTGTATGTGTTCATTTGTTGCAATATTCTTTTTCTTGTTCTAATTTAAATTTAACTGCATGACTGTAAATAATTGAATACAACTGTAAAATACAGGACTTTGTAATTGTTTTGTTTTGTTGTAAATATACACAGTACACTGTTGCTTTCAAGAATGGATTGCCTGGGTTGAATTTCAAACAATATTTATTTAGAATTTATCAACCAGTTTCTCAAACAAAGACAAATATACTGTTGCTGCCCTTTCCCTCTCCTTCTCTCTTGCTATTGCCTCTCTCCCTCTCCTCATCCCTCTCAGCTTGTTCCCTCATGAAATTCAGAAGAGTCTGACTCTCCCTGGGCCTCCTCCCATGGGCTGGCTGGCCTTGTCTTCTTCTGCAGAAGGGACATAGGCCGGTGTGCTGACTGCGCCACCTGTAGCGGCAGTCAGGTTTGGTGCAACAACCAGGGGCGGACTAATCGAGTGCTGCCCCTGAAGCGCAACATCCATTAGACTGTATCACTGCCGGGTGGCAGCAGTCACACTACCGGCCTCTGCCCCTTTGCCTGTGGGTGGGTCCCTAAGCTCCTGAAAATAGGGTATTAATTACTATACTGTGAACCTGAATGTTTAAATGTATTCGCAGTCCCAAAGTACACCTAATTTCAAAGGCCACTGTATTATCGTCTGTGTTAGGTTTCTTATATGGTCTGGCAAACTAAAGCTAAATAGTTTCTTTAAAAGGAATCTCGGGAAGGCTCTCTCAGTATATAATACTAAGCAGAGAAACAGATTACCTTGTATTTGTCTTTTAGTTTATTTCATTTCTTTTTCCCCTGTTTGGCAGTTGTTTCCAGGCCAGATGTGGCAACAAAGTCCCTAGCAGTGCAGTGCAATGCATTTGAGCTCTCAGCTTTTTAAAAAAATAAAATTAATTTCAGATTTCTGCATTTTCAGCAATGCTTTGCGATTCATTTCAGCTGTCAGCAGTCACATGCATTTTCTAGTTCGTGTTACAGTCCTAATTCCTAATTATTCCAGTTAGCAAGGACTTCACAATGAAATGCTTAAATGACTTTTTAAATACAAAATATTACTATTTTTCTGACATACCAATACAATAGCTGCTTTCTGGTGAGTCAGGTGATTTAGGCCTCTTTAGTCCTAAATGTGCACCAAACACATGAATATGAACTTTTGATTAATTTACAGCCAAGTAAAAATGTCAAATGTAATATGGGCAGTTTTAAAGTAGAGCTACAATGTTTACTTGATAAAGTTGATTGGAAGACAATTAATCAGCAATTATATTTTAATTTTATATAATTGTTTCACTATTTTTTTTTTATAAAAATATGTTGGTTTCAGCTTCTCAAATATGCAGATTTGCTGCTTTTCTCTGTTATATCCCTGTGAAATGAATATCTTGGGGTTTGGGACTGTAGATCGGACAAAACAAGACATTTGAAGAAGTTCCTTTGGGCTTCTTTAAATGACATTAAAATTGGCATTTTTTTCCTATTATTTAAATTTCATTTATTTGGTCTTCAAAATAGATGTGAAACTGAAAATGTTTGCTTACAACAACTGAAAAACTGAAATCCCTCCCTATGAAAAACTTTCAAGTTAAAGGCCAGTATCCACTTTAGATGAGGCAACCAGTCACTGAAGTAGCAGCGCTGGGGGAACCCTTGGGTACATGGATAAAAAATTAAACATTCAAGCACCAACACTATTTCAGCATACATCATACCGAGATTTCTATGAAGCTCAAGCAACCTCAGCGCTGATGTTCCAGATGAGCCGAATAGTAAAGATACATGACAACGAATATATGTTAGCTTAAAATATATGATATATAGTGGGAGAACATTCTCAGCTGCCTCTCAGAAGGAGACTCTGAAACATCATCTTCCATTGGTCCTGTTGATGAATCTGCTACTGATACCACTTGCTTGTCACCCTTTGCCTTTATATACTCTGAAATGAGAGGGGACAGGAGAGACTCATTACAAATATGTTATTGACTAGGCCTACATGACAAAGGACACTCTTACACCATCTTTCACAAGGGCATCACTTATAGCCTTCTGATGTGGATGCTTGACGTCATACATCCTTTGCTGTCCACCACTGAAAAATGATGTGATATTCTGACCTGAAGCAACTGGTGTGACATCTGACGCAGTGGAGGCACGGTACTGTGTGAACCCAAGGGAAGATAGGATACACACTTTAGCTTGCTGATGCCAAACTGTTTCAAGTCATCTTTCTTACAGCGAAAAAGTGCGTATGGCTATAACAATATGAAATAACAATATAAATTATACACATAGCTGTTTGAACCATTACCACTTAAGTTACATTTTTGGTTATCTATATAACTAACATGCCATATAAGTAGATTAACTAATTTCAGCTAGCTGGATAAATGAAAAGCATGAGAAAACAGACATCTTTTACTAGACTGACAGGACAGGGATTAATGAGCTAAACCTCATTTATTATTGATTTAATTATGTTACATGCTAACTAGCTGAGCTTTAACTCTGCTTCCCCTGTGAGTCTGTATGTTTATATTGTAGTTGTGTTAAGGAGGGTGTGATATCGTTAGAAGACACAGCCAGGTCTTACTGTTCAAAAGCTATGCATGCCTGTATTCAGATTTTGGCACGTCCAATGCTGCATATATTACCATATTTTCAAACCCAAAAACCAAACCAATTAAGTGTACTGCACGTTCATGCACGCGTGTGCATGTATGGGTCACCCAGCTTGAAACTGTGACATACCCAGACAAACTGGGACGTCTGTTCACCGCAGCATATAAGCAAAGAAAAATATTCACATATTTATGGTATGACATGTAACAGTTAACGTTGGCAAATGAATCAATTTTTGGTTGGATTAACATTACACATCATATTGTAACGATAGCTAACGTTTAGTATAGTTTAGTTTAGCTAAGTATGTGGATATTCTTCTGTGCACTGCTATAAAAAAAAAAATTCTTGTAGCTTTCTACCAGTAACGCTAATTTATTTAACTTACCTATAAATTGCATTTGATTCCAGTGATATAATATCCCCACAACCAAACCGAATATCTTGGACCCAGTGGTTGAGTCACTTCAGTGGCTAACGTTAGCTAAAGTTAATGTTAGCTTAAGTTAACGTTAGCTTGTCATTTCAGCCAGCTGCTGCTGGAAATTATTCAAGCGATGACAAGCTCCTTTTTGGGTTCTCTCAATAACAGGTGTGTCACCATTACCGAGGAGCAAGTTCAGGTCAAACTGGGCGACACACTGGCTCAGCTTCGCTGAAGTTATGGACATGAAGGACCAACCCCAGTGTGTCAGCTCCGAACGCCTGCTGGCTAAAGAGGTCACAAAGAGTGTCAGCTCTGCCCTCTCTGCTGATAACACTGCTGACTCTGGAATAAGCCAGCACGTCACACTGACTGAACAACATGATTATTCATACCTAAAAGAAAAAGTTTGTGGCCAGATGTGGCAAAATGAAAATGTGCACACCCAGAGCACGTCAGAAGACAGCGAGCCGGTCTGCCTCCCAGATGACGACCAGCTCAGAGCTGGTATTGCAGACAGACCATGCGATACATCGCATGGTGACACAACTGAAGAAGAAATTCCATCACAAGTCTAAAGCTGAAAGCAGCAAGTCGATGGAGATTATCTTCAAGGATATTGACCAACTGTTAACAGAG